>NW_025937541.1:7830-69054 GCF_000764305.2 Hyalella azteca | reverse complement strand
CGGCGACAGGCCAGATTTAGCCTAGTTAAACATTGAGACCACAAATACTTACTTGCAATTCTGAGAGTTAATTTAAAGTCCAGGTTTGCGAATATGGGAAGTGTACTATCTAAAATTTAAGGTGTGCCCTGTAATAATACGTGAGCTGTTCAGGGGCCGTATTATCAAAACTTCGTAAGTACGCAAAATCGACTTACGAGTGGCGTTGCTATGACAACGGATGTACTAATCGTACATCGCAATATCAGTTAAATTTTCCGCCGTGTCTAAAAATCATATCTTTTATGCGCCACGTCGCAAAATTAAATCATTCTTCGATCATATCGCAAAATTGGATTGATTTTCCGCCATGTCCCAAAATCAGATACCTTCTCCGTCATGCTGTAAGATCAGTGGGGCCGTATTATCAAAACTTCGTAAATACGCAAAACCGACTTACGAGAGGCATTGCTATGACAACGTAATACTAAAGGAGGAATTATAAAAACATTTGCGCGGGAAAAATTTGCGCAGGAAAAAAATTTAGGCTTTTAGCTAAGACTTGCGTGCGAAAGTTTTGATAATACCAAAATTAGGGTGTATTTACGTACCACAGAACTTTTTTGTCGTAAGTACAAAAAGTTACGAAGCTTTGATAATCCGGCCCAGCTCTCTATATTGCATCGTTTGAGGAGTCGTTGCAGATAGCAACGTACTGTAAACCTATCTAATTAGTGAAAAGTGCATAAAAATAACTTAAGGAAAATGCATGCACTTGGGCACAGCCAATGTTGTCAACGCAGATGAATAGAGTGAAATAACCAGCTAGTAATTAGTAGTATTCGGGATATGCGTAAATTTTCCCATCTGGAAAATTTTACACAATATTCATTCTCCTCCTCGTGCGTCCCCTGCCATGGCACAGTGCAACATTTTCACGCTAAGTTGGTAAAATGCACTTTATGCATTCGATGAAATGTTATGGTGACAAAATGTGCAATGATGACTTGCTATAGTGATGAAATGTCCAATGAAGAAATGTGCAGGGATGGGTTGCTATAAAATTAGTGAAAAAATGTGCAAAAATTAATTGTTATAGTGATGAAATGTGCAATAATTAATTGCTATAGTTATGAAATGTGCAATAATTAATTTCTATAGTGATGAAATGTGCAATAATTAATTGCTATTACAGCAAAGTTTCGAAAACGGACTTCAAGTTAGTGTCACCGGTCTAATGCCGCAGGTTGAAATTATTTGCAATTTTGTCTGCAAAGAGATTAGGAGCTATTACATACAGTAATAAATTCTACAACCATTCAAAAATAGCAATATGACAAATGTTCATCTCCGCACCACACCACACTGGTCGGCGTCGGGAGCAAAGTGACACGTGGAGAAACTCCGAACAATGTCACAGCTATCAACATCAATATAAATTGAGTAAAAGTTTGACCAATTTGTCGGTTGCCCGTCCACACGCTCAAACTTATCGTCAGTCTTGCATGAACCCAAAGGTCTCGTCCATCCGTCTTCTCCAGGTTTGTCAAACCTCAAACTCCGCCCACCCGTCATGCAAGACGTCAAAGTTTGAGCGTCCACACGCTCCGTCTTGTCAAACCTGGCATGACATTTTAGACTGACGATAAGTTTGAGCGTGTGGACGGGACTTAAAAGTACCACCGTCCACGATTGGTCATACAAAAGAGATTCCAAGGCTTCCTATAGTTAATTTTTTCCGTTGGCTCATTTCATGCATGAACAGATTTCGCGTCAACTACTCAAGAATTGACTCTGCTCTTGGTGACATCCTCTGTAACGGAATGACAAAATGGCAATTCACTTTCTGGAAAAGAATCACAAATTAGTCGAACAAACGAAATTTTTGGATGGACTCGCCTGGTTGACGAGGGTATGAACTCACCTTTGAGCTGGAGATAGGGAGGGGGGCGCCGCCATAGACCCAGAAATTTAACTCTTATTTCTTTAATATGCCCCAAATGCCAACGCCGAGCCTCAGCATGCGATAAGTTTACTTAGCCACAGACCAAGAAGCCGCAGAATACGCTGGAACACCACAATCCAGAACAATGGCACACTGGTTAAAGATAATAGCGCTGTAGGTCTTCAGTCAATACGTAAGCATGCTTGCTCATAAGCAGGCTGTTCCAATCCGGCTGCACATACTCCGGCCTAACATCATCTGGCCCAACCTATTCACTCCGTCCCGGCTCACAACCTTTATGCAATCAAAGACTGGCTCTACTGGCGTAACTGGCCTACTTGAACCGCCTTTCGAAATTCCTGAAGCCAATGAGGTCAGGTTAGGTCCGCTCAGGTTCGTTTAGAGTAGAGAAATTTTACAGCTTGTGTAGGAGGCAAGAAGAGGTTTGGCCTGATGCAAAATGGCCATGTACCTTTCGTATTCTCAAGTGGTGGCTGCGGACACATGGCGTTATGGTTTTAAGCAGTTGATTTCATAGGCTGCTAGCACTCTTAGTGTGTTTACCCACGGGAAGGAACATGAACTAAGTGTGAAGTTGGGCAAAGCTGACCTCCGGCGTGCGCCCCTAGGTGGGTACCAGCGCGTGGTAGTTGGTGGGCTGACTTAAGGCCCGTTTACACTAGTGCAGTGGTTCCCAAACTTTTTCAGGCTGGCGCCCCCTTTGGCTCCCTAGTGAATTCCTATCGCCCCCACAGACATACGCCTCTTTCTTGAAATTTAGTACGCTGAAATTTTAGAAGATAATGATTAAACACAAATGTGTATTTCACAATTAGAACCCCGTTTAGTGAACCAATATGTTTTTCAGCTGTTTTAACTGTTTCAGCACTAAGAAACCTATGACGTCGCGGGTGAATTTACGGTCGGACTCGTGGCCGGTCTCACGACCAATCCCCAAATTCAGTTATCAAGAAATATCTCCCAAACTAATGAACGCAGCTCTATGAAACTTGGAACACGTATTCATCAGAACCTAGCGGTGATGTTTAGCTCGTAATTTTTTTTTAATTTAACTTTCATTTGTGAGTTACTCGTATATTGCGAAACAGGCCGAAATTCGCAGTGATTAAAGAATTTCTTCCAAACTATTGAACAGATTTGAACGAAATTTTGAATATACATTCCTAACTACCAAACGGTGATTTTTTAGCTTATAATTCTTTTTTCGATTTTACCTTCGTGTGCGAGTTTTTTTCATTTCACAGTCATCCTTGGTTTCATGCACACTTCCTTATATTCGGCCCGTATCGCCGGTTAATTTGTCACTTAAATTCGCGGCGGACAAGAAATTTCTTCTAAACTACATAACAGATTCCAACGAAACTTTGTATATAAATACCTAACCTCTCAACGGTGATGTTGAGCTCGTGACAATTTTTCTATTTTGCTTTCGTACGCGAGTTATACAGATATAGGAGGTACGACCGGCCTTTCTACGGGCCGGTTTAACCAAGAGCCTTATACGTATAGCCATATAACTCGCAAACGAAGGCGAAACGAAAAAATTGCAAACATCACCGTTGCTGAGGTTAGGTATTTAAATACCAAGTTTCGTTCAAATCTGTTCAGTAGTTTGGAAAAATTTCTTGATTACTGCGAATTTAGGCACGTATTGCTGTTTTATCAACCTTACTAGACCACAGATAGCTATCTACTAACTAAGAATTTAAAAGCAAAGAATAGTCCACAAAAATTCATATCTTTATAGAAAACGTTTCGGAGACCAGCTCCATCGTCAGTTCGTAGAATTTAGAATCAGAAGTCACAAATTAATACATTGAAACCATAGAACGAATTGAATTTCTTTAATTAACTAATTTAGATTTTTAATTTGATTTAAATTTTTAATTTAATTTAAATTCTTAGTTAATTTGCGATTTAAGCATACAAGTGATATCAATTCTTTAATAGCTATCTACTAAGAGCCGCGCTTGTGTTGCATGAGGCATGGCCCCTGTCAATCGCTAGCTCGTCAATCGGTCAAGAAGCGCATGCAGAGGCTGCAAAGCGCCTCTGCATGCGCTTTGAGGCACTCGATTCTCGTGTGTTGCCCCTAGTGTGAACGGGCCTTTAGAGTGAAAATTCGTGACAGATGGGTGACTCGCTTCACGTTCCGGATGTCTGGAACATTTTTTTTAATTGTGTAATAAAAGGATTTTTGTTCAATCGATCCCATTTTTGCGTAGCCGTAGGAAAATTTCGATGTTGCATCCTCCGCTAATTTGATTTGCTTTAAGCGATCCATGGCTGAAAGTTGTCCTAAAATATAATGTCGTAATTATACCTTGATGGAACAGAGAGAACTACCGAAATTTTACCGATTAGTTGCACCCTCAATACCACATTAGCCCGTCTACATTATGAGGCATCCATGGATCTTATTTGATTCAGTACTTGTCTAAAGCTTGTGGTAAGATGCATTTCGTGCAGTTACTTATTTTTGTGATATGTGGTTTCCATTCCATTGTGATATGAGGCTTCCAATGAACAGCCAGCCACTTATATGATGGTAAGAGAAATATTTCGAGCTTATATTTTGGGATAAGCTAGGTTCATGTTACGGCACAGTCAGAGCAGGGTGACCAAGGGGTTACAGTTCAGGGGCCATTCTTTCAAAAAAGCTGAGATCGTAAGTTCATTAGCCAATCATTGACGGCCTTTCAAGCAAAATCCACCAATCATAGACAAGAAAATAGTACCCAAGTACTTACGTTCACTTAGCGAATTTTGAAAGTATGGTCCCAGACTACCAAGATTGAAGCAGAGAGTTGTGGGTTCGACCCCAGATACCTGCTACAGTTCTGGTCAGAATCTGCGAGGAGGCAGGGTGGTTGAGCACAACAGATATTGGAGGAGCAGCGAGTTGCGTATTCGAGACCTGCAACAAGCTGTGAAAGTACTGTGATTTTTAAGAATCGGCGATCGGCCTCATGGCCTATGAGCTGCACCGCTTATACCGCTATTATTATTTGTTAACCAAATTCTTTATTCACATAGCAGTACACAACACGCAACAAATTAACGAAACGATCAGAGAAGTGACGATAGGATTTCCTAGTGAATGCCCATGCAAGCTAAACAGCTTCGCGGAAGACAATTAGACAGGCGAAAAAGGCGGCACAATACTTTATTAAATGATAATGAAACTAAGAGAAAACGTAATTTCAACAAATTCATTCTATTATACTAGCTACAAAAAAAAACTTCAGACAGTAGGTCGCTAAAAAAGTAAACTTAACAGATGTGGCATTGATAAAACCTATACAGTATACAATAATCAAAAACAGAAAAGACGTTTGTCATGAAATAGTGCCCTATTCATGAATTTTGAAAGCTGAAACTTGTACATGTGATCCAGTTTTAATATTTTCGACTGCATATATTCGTTGGTACGCGTAATCGGGATATTGTTAATATATCTAACCCTAATGATTGATCGCAGCGACTTGCTAATTAACGAGGCAACTGGATTCTCAGTATTGAGAGATACACCACTCCATATTACTAATGTGTTTGAAAGTTTAGAAAAAAAAAATGAATAAAAAATCGTTTTCAATGAGGAGAAAGGTTAGACGCTGGATAGATAATGTAGCACCTCGTGGGCTTTACTGAGCCCCCGACAAACGTAAGTAATATGTTTTTTAAAGAAATATTGTTATCGAGGATTAAGCCCAGATACCGAAAATCCTCGACCCAATCTTAAATTTTCCCATTGAAGTTGATGTTCCGAAAAAACAAACTGGTTTCGGAGTAAAAAGTATCAGTTTAGTTTTATCAGTGTGCGCCACCAATTTGTTTTCTACTAGCCACCTTGACAAATTCGCTGACAGCTCCGATATACTATCATGCGCGTCATCGTAGGTACTTCGCGAGATATAAAAAACAGCGTCATCTGCAAATAGCTTGCAGTTCACGTTAAAAGAGGAGGCGATATAATTTATAAAAATGTTGAAGAAAAGAGGCCTGAGAACAGAGCCCTGTGGTACTCCAATCGTAATTGGTCTAATGGGTGATTTGAACTCGTTCAATGAAACTTATTGTTCTCTATTGGTTAGATATGACTGAATTAATGAATGGAAAGGTCCCCTGATGCCATAACGGTAGAGTTTACTTAGGAGGATTTGATGGTTTACGCAATCGAAAGCTTTTTGCAAATCGAGGAAAAGGGCAACACATTATAGTTTTTTTGCATGGAATGCCATAAGCCGGTCTTGGGCTAGATAGAATATTGCCGTCGTGTTTGTGCCCTTCCGGAAACCAAATTGAACTTCAGGTATAAGTGAAAATTTATAAGTCTGCAGTGTATAATTTTTTCGAAAACCTTATTAAGGAAAGCTATAGTAGATATGTGGCGATGGTTGCACACATTATTCGATTTGCCGGATTTAAAAACTGGTTTGACACGGCCACATTTTGGGACATCAGGGTTAACACCATTAGACATAAACAAATTAAAAATATGAGCTAAAACTGGCGCTACAATGTCAGCAACTTCAAATAATATTCTTAACTGAATTTCCTCAATATTAAGCCTCTTGCCTTTGTATAGTCGTAACAAATTTTTTATTTCTGATGCAAAAGTAGGAGATAGGCAGCAGGATGCCTCACAAAAAAGGGACACCAAAAGTCGTACCATCTCTCACAGCCTAAATCTTTTCTTATGTCATTAGGAACATATATAAAATAATCGTTGAATTCAGTAGCCGCAACGGTGCCAGACATAAGCTTGTTATTTTGGGACAATTCAATCTTTTTCAGTGCAAGATTCTTTGCAAGATGGGAGTTCGCAATATTTCATAAAATCCTAGAGTCTTTCGACTCCTGCTAAATTTTAATTAAGTAGTACTGCTTCTTAACTATTTTCAATAGCGCATTCAATATATTCCGATAAGTACAGTAAGATATACGGTAAATTATACCAGTGCGAGAAGAATTTAGAAGTTTATGCTTCTTGATGGCAGACTTTATTTCGGCGGTCACCCAATTTAAGGAGGCACATGCTTCCTAATCGAGACAAACTTTATAGGAAAAGGTTCATTGTAAATTTTGAAAATTTCGGCCATGCAAGACTGCATGGCAAGGTTAAGTTCATCAATATTGGAAAAACAGGGAAAGATATTAATTTCACCCTAAACTTTCAATATTGTCGTCACTAATAAGGCGATTTTTTTTCTAGATGGAGCAGTCGAAAACCCAGTTTCAGAAACGAAGAATATCATTAAGTGATCTGATAAGTCACAGTCATTAACGGCTGTTCTGAGTTTGATCCATAGAAATTACACCAAATATGATCAAGCCGTGAATAAGGCGTAATAGGGTTATCAGGGGCGATTCTAGTCGGTTTAGTTATGACTGGATAAATATTGCTACAAAGAATGTCACGAAAAAAACTGTTGGTTGAACACATGTTAAGAGGATTGTACAGATTAATATTGAAGTCGCCACCAAAGATTGCCTTATTTGATCTCCTAATTTTTCATACAACCTCAGTGAAAAAGCTCATTGAAACTTTCGAACGCTATGAGAAGGAGATCGATAGACATAGAAAATTGATAGGTCAAACGGGGAGTGCAGCCGTGCACCACCAATTTTCTGCACCAATAAGCCCTGAATCGAACGCCTTAATTGGATCTATCCGGACATCCGCCAATCAGCCGTGAAACACTCGGCTTTGTCTTCCTCCGGCCTTGCATAAAACCTGCCGTGCACCACCGCGCATATCGAATATGACTTCGGGGCATCGTTAAATTACGTAATTTTACGTTCACCGCATCTGAGGTTAGGTTTCAGACAGCATAGTTCTGTTCCAAAATTTATCGTCCTTCGACGAGTGGCCGTTTGACCGAGGGCTGGTTCGACGCAAGTCCTATAGATATGATTGTCCAGAAGTGTTGAAGGCTACGTTCCGGAAGGCAAGAATCATGATGGTCCATTACATATAGGGCAATGGTGGTCTTCGGCAGGCGACTCGGTCAAACGCAGGCAAACTGGCACGTTTAGGCAGCAATTCATATTTAGTTTTTACCTATAGGTGAACGCTTCAACTAACCTAGCACTGAATTTGTTATCTACATGGGTAGTTATACCACCTCCATGGCAATTGCGGTAAATGCTAAATTTGGAAAACCACAATTATTTAACAATTGATTGGAGTTTGTGCAAAGCAAAGTTTCCGTTACAAAAATTACTGAAAAATTAAAATCGAAAACGCTTATAAATATCATGAGTTGATCAAAGTTTCTCCTTATACTTCTAATAATATTGCGCACAAGTGAGAAGGACTTTTTTTAACAATATCAATCATTCGGTCTTAAAAAGCATCACAGTCGAACATTTTACAGTAAATTTCGGGAATATCAGCAACCAGACCATCTCCTAGAGATACACTAGGATAGATTAATTCAGCCATAGCGAAAAGAGGAAGACTAGCAATAGATAATAATAGACAGGGCATTAGGAAGTAGAAATAACCAACGATACCTCGAATTTAACCAGGTCAGAACTCACAGTTAATGAATGAGATCTTGTCACTATCCTTTGTCTTAGCCCAAACCCGACCATATGCCATGCATATACCTTCACGATATACTCCTTACATCTCTTCAGCGTTCTTAGCTTGTAGAGGAGATAGCAGCTCGTGTTTTGGTCAGGTATTCGTTCACAAATATGTTGTCAGGCTTCTCCCTCTTTACTGCCATCATATTTCTGTTCCTCGCCTCCCTGTTGACGAAGAACACTCGAAGGTGTTTTTTGTCCCTACCGATGATGTCTACTCCCTCGACATCCACGGTACGAAGAGTATTGTCTACAAGTACATTCACCTTGTCCATAAATTATTTCCTGATATTTTGAGGATTCCTTGTTGCCTCAACTTTATTCACAGTCGCGTTAACGAAGGAAGAGTCGACGATAGATTGGACAAAGCTACCATGACGGGCCTTAACTTTAACAAGAGATTCCTGCTAAACACAATCGAGTCTTTTTTTCAAGCGCAACACTGGTGGGTCCTTAGATTTCTCCTCGTCGTCAGTGGGGACACCCGCATTATTTCTGAGGGCAGGAGAGCGGCGTCCGGTAGAGGATCTCAGAGGTACGGGGACGCCACGAGACACCAAGTATGAGTAGCTCAGAGAAGAGGCCTGCCTTTCGACAATCTGGTCAATGTCGCACTTAAGTCTCGAATACGTGGAAATAACGCTTTCAAGTTTACTCAGCATTCTGATATTAATGGACCATATTGCATCCATTACTGTAATCACCTTGTCGAGATTCGGAGTATTAGCCGCGACCCCGTTAGACGACTTCGAAGGTTTACCAGAATTCCTTTTTTCAGGATTGAAATTTTTAAGGAACGACAGCATTTTGTTGCATTTTTCCAGGTCCTCACGCGTCGAAACACTACCGACACCAATGGACGTATCGGAACAGGTGGACCTAGTATCACTTTCCGTATCGCTAGCCATCACGATTTGCAACAGATAAAGTAGGTGAACAGGTCTCGATTTGGGGCAAAAGCCAGTTGTAGTCTAGCAGGCAGAGACGAAAAGGTTAAGAATTGAAATAAATCCAGGCTCGTGTTGTTGATAAAGAAACACCGCAGGATTACTTCTACGACACCACAGAGTTCCACAATGAAATTTGAACGGAGCGAAATATGAACATCGTAAACAAACTCTCGAGCAAACACACGTTCAAAGCTAAAAATTTTCAATATTAAAGAAATGAACGCTTTTTGTGTGATTGTATAACTGTGATTTTTATGCAATCGGAAATTAATGAAACTTTTTAAAAGCGCGAAAACAAAAAGCAGCATTTTCACCAAGTTATCAACAGATGGTCGGTTTGTGGATGTGTACTGCTGTGTGGATGTTGTGGATGTGTACAGCTGACGTCATCCCATATTTGCATGTGCTTAAGTGCACAATTTTACAATGTATGAAATCCAAGTTATTATTTCTATGCATATTCCAAGTGGCCGATTCATTTCCAACACGGATACGTTACGTTACGCTTCGGAGCAAAGACTTAGCGTCAAAGAAACGCTGCTATAGACCGTATATTGTAGACCGTATTGTATTGATAGACCGTATGTTGTATTGATAGACCGTATTGTATGACATTAGGGTGGAGCGTTAATTTTTCAAATTTTCTATTTCTATTTGACAATAGTGCAGACAAGTTGTGGATGTGCAAAAAAACATACATTCAAAATTTTAAACCCCTAGGTTGATGAAAAATTTCAAAAAATGTTAAAATTTAGATTGGCTTATAAAATTAGCTTATATTATTACATGTTAGCCTATTTATAAAAAATTAGCTGATAAAATACAATTTACTTATATTATATATTAGCTTATATTAAAAAAATTAGCTTATATACGGGCTATCACGTCATCACAACTAAGAGCAGGGTGGCCCAGGGGTTACAGTTCAGAGTACCAAGATTGGAGCAGAGAGGTGCGAATTCGATCCCAGTGTGGAACATACATTCTAATGACGTTTTTATGTAATTTTTGCCCATTTTAACCTTTTGAAATAACAGCTGGAATTTGGGGAAAACTTTGATATATATAGTGGTATATAATATAATAATATGGCGGTTTCAGCGTTTATTAAGCCGGAGGCCTGTAGCCGATACTTAACATTCTGCAACGTCTGCGTGCAATGAGTTATCGACGTCTGTGTGGGGACCTCATTGAAGTATACAAGTATACTCATGGCTTATACAAGGTCCCAGAAGGATTACTAGAATTTGAAACAAGTTAATTGGAGCTATAGCATACATGCTTGGGTAGACGACTAGGCGTGGACATTAGGGTGGAGCGTTAATTTTTCAAATTTTCTATTTCGATTTGACAATAGTGCGGACAAGTTGTGGATGTGCAAAAAACATACATTCAGAATTTTAAACCCCTAGGTTGATGAAAAATTTCAAAAATGGTAAAATTTAGATTGGCTTATGAAATTAGCTTATATTATTACATGTTAGCTTATATATATATAAATTAGCTTATAAAATATAATTAGCTTATTAAATATAATTAGCTAATAAAATATATTAGCTTATAAAATAAAATTAGCTTATATAATAGCTTATATTATGAATTAGCTTATATACGGGCTATCACGTCATCACAAGGGCAGGGTGGCCCAGTGGTTACAGTTACAAGATTGGAGCAGAGGTACGGATTCGATCCGAGTGTGGAACATACATTCTAATGACGTTTTTATGATAATTTTTGCCGATTTAACCTTTAGAAATAACAGCTGGATTTCGGGGAAAACTTTTAAATATATAGTGGTACATAATTTAACAATATTGCGGTTTCAGCTTTTATTAAGCTGTAGGCCTGTCGCCGATTCTTAACATAGCAGAACATCCACAGCTTGTTGCGGGCTTGAACTCGCAGCTCACTGCTTCAAATTTTCTTTGCTTAACCGCCCGGCCTCTTTGCCGATTCGGACCAGAAACAGGCGCACAGAGCTGGTATCAAAGCTCTACCTTATTATCTTCATTATTGGAGAATTTTATGGAAATTTTAAATTTGATGAACTTTATATTATCATCTTCATTGTCGGAGGGTTACTCCTATACGAAATTCTCGGAGCCAGAAGAAATTTTGTTCGACTCATTGAAAAAAACAAATAAGATTGTTAGTAAAAAGCATGCTCTGGTCTCCAAACTTGCATATACATAAATTTGCTTTGCCCTTGTATTTTAAAATTTCAAATATAATTTTATTATGATGAACACAATAACAATCAAGGTAGAGCTCTGAACATACAATACCAATCATGGAACATACATTCTAAAGCCGCCCAATGAGACCTCTAAAAATGACAGGTGTATTTTGGGGATAATTTTCATATCTGTCAATTTTTCTTATTTTTGAAAATTCCAAACGACCCTCGAATTATTAAGAAATCAACTTACAGGTCTAAAAATTTGCACACATCAATTTCTTGTACATCCACAACTTTCCATCAACAACTTTCATCTCTTTGAAAAATTCATGTGCGAATGGTTGATTGATGGCAAAATGAAAATTGTTGACGTGCGTTCATTGGAAAAATAGAAAAGGCGGCCCATATTCCAGAGTTAGTGCGAGCTTCTGTTATACAATAGCGACTAAGCAAGTTCCTGTTGTTCATTGAACAAAAAAGTGCGCATAATGAATTACATTCAATATTTATTTTCCTGACCGTCATGGTTACAACAAAAGCTTACTACATACCAGGATCCGGAATTGTCGTCGACAATGCGTGACAGGCATTACGTATAACGGATACAGGGGCTATATAATGGCACCATCGCCTCCCATGCCTCACAGCAAGTACAGCATCAACACAGGAAACATCACAGCTTCTCCACCAACCAAAGTGAGTCACAATATTTTTCAGTTTTCAATCGCATCCAAGATGACGGCTTATAACTGTGCTTATTCCACAGCATGGATTCTTCTTTATGTTTATGAAGCTCCTAACGTCAGTTACGTATAGCATGTATAGTTTTATACTATCTCAAATCATATATTTCATTAGTGCATAGCTATGATTTTTTTTTTATTTCTAAGATGGTGTTAATAAATTTTCTTTCGTAGAAAAACCATTAATTGTTTTCCTTTATTATCATCCTTATTAATCTACTAACTTTCCTTGCGCTAGTCTTGCCGCTCATGTACTACTATACTAGGGATTTTGTTGAGCGGTATACTATGAAGGCTGTGGATTCTCTCATGACTCAAGTGTCCGGTGTCAATCAGGCGTCTCATTCAATCTACCACGTCTCATTCACTAGACTTGGTAGAGATTGATGTAAAAGTACTAGACCTGAGTCAGCATGGACAACTTCACATGAAAGATCACGCAATCAAGAGTAGTTGGCGGAAGCCGTGACTCTATAAAAGAATCGCGGTTTTAAAAGAATCTATAAAAATTTTTTAGATCGAAGAAAATGGGTTCCGTTGCATAAGATCCGCTTCGTATCCAGTGATTATTACCTTTCTATTTGACCGAAGTGTAATGAACATTTATTTAATTTTTCAGATGCATACAATTTTGTTCCTCACCGGTATGGCGCTGTGCTCGACCCTAGGGCACGCCTACCCGACCGATTTTTCTAAACTAAACGGAGGTCTTCAATCCACCATCGAGCCGATGACCATGACTCCAGAAATCGTCTTTGTGGATGACAGCCGTGAAGCTGCAGCCGAGCAGCGATCTCGGAGGTCTGACAGTTTTCAGTCCACCATCGAGCCGATGACCATGACTCCAGAAATCGTCTTTGTGGATGACAGCCGTCAAACTGCTGCCGAGCAGCGATCAAGGAGGTCTGACAGTTTCCAGTCCACCATCGAGCCGATGACCATGACTCCAGAAATCGTCTTTGTGGATGACGGCCGTGAAGCTGTTGCCGAGCAGCGATCTCGGAGGTCTGACAGTTTCCAGTCCACAATCGAGCTGATGACCATGACTCCAGAAAGAGCGTGATGATTTGATCGATGCTTCTTTAACATCTGAAAGAACAGCAAAATCTCAAATGGAAAAAATTTAGGAATCCAGTGGAAGCGAACCATCGAATCCCTTGAACTCTGTTGCAGAACTTGGCAACAAATTGATTCAATTAAAGCTACATCTTCTTGACGCTATGGAATGAAAATAAATCCTCAATCTTGTACGTTCCTTGTATACAATACAAAACATTTGAGCCGGCTTAAATTTGATTGAACGACTTGAAATTAGCGCTGAATGAGTAGAAACAAAAACTCCATGTAAAATAATCACTAGTCAGGTTTTTTGCTTTGCATTGCATGGCATGAAAACCTTTCATAAAAAATAATGCAATTTCATCCTTTAAAGGTTGATATTGTTACCATGTTGACCACATCATCAACAAGTAGTCGTTCGTGTTTATCCTTCATGTTTGTCCGATGGCTCCTGTATTTACCAACGTTATTGTATTGGAGTGTCACCGTTGCAGTTATTTTCTAGGGGGGCGACCTGTCTGGCACATATTTATATCCCATAATAATGGTTTATGATAGCGAGTTTCTGTGTTTGAAAATTAATATACTTGATAATTCAGCAATTGTAAATTTTATCCTCATTGTGGCACCTTTACAATATAGTGATAACCGATGACGAAAACCTTATTTAGTACAGTGAGTGAAATATGTTAATTCAAGCAACAAGAATTCTCTGAAAGACATTTTTGTTGGTGGAATAAAGGAATATCCGCATTTTCATTAAATAGCACGGATCTGACATCCACCAATTAGGTTTCAGAACCAATTTTCTGGTTCAGTATTTGTCACTAAGTTTTATATCCAGTTTTCAGAATAGTAAAACTGGTCTGAAAATTTTGTCAAACTTTTTTAACATAACATAACATATTGATCTCGGCGCTGAAGTGTAGGCCTGATGTGGCCTGTCGCCGATTCTTTTCCTTTTCGTGCCTTGTTCACAGAAGATCTAATATCGTTTCATTTGACCGGATCTTTTCATTAATTATCCTTGTTGCACGTCTTTGAACATTCTCTATTAAATTTCTGTCCTTTTCAAATCTCGGTGACCACACAACGTTTCCAAACTCTAGATTCGCGCGCACGACAGCAACAAACAACTGCTTCATCGCTTCTGCATCTAGGAACTAGTATGATCGTCTGATTAGTCCAAGAAGTTTGTGAACTCCGAGATCTTTTTCCACACTAGACTTTTCAATCATTACTCTCTCGTTGCAACCATGTCTTCTCATACTGTAATCTTGCTGTTCATTGTTCTTCCAGAGGTGAAGTACTTTACACTTGTCAGCATTAAACCACAGCTGCCACGTATCAGCCCAGTTAACTAAACTGTTAAGATCATCTTTAGTCATCATCTTGACTAAAAAGCTCAACATTGAAGTTAATGAAACAAATTTTATTCATTCAGCAGAATAAACATATATTATGCTGATACATGTAAACGTGTACCTAAGGCCTAGGGGTTATATTGCTCAGCACCAAAATTGAGGCATTGAGTTGCGGGCTCGCTTCCTGGTTTATGTGACATTTCTGGTAAAAATTGGCAAGTTTGTCGGGCGGTTGTGAACTGCAAGGTTTGAGCGTAAGTTGTGGGTTCGAAGTCTCAGCAAGCTGTGAGAATTCTGCTACGTCGAGTTTCGGCGACAGGCCAGATTTAGCCTAGTTAATCATTGACACCACAAATACTTGCTTGCAATTCTGATAGTTAATTTAAAGTCCAGGTTTGCGAATATACTGGCACTTTAAAGAAACCCATGGGAAGTGTACTATCCCAAATTTAAGCTGTGCCCTGTAATAATACGTGAGCTGTTCAGCTCTCTATATTGCATCGTTTGAGTAGTCGTTGCAGATAGCAACGACTACTCAAAAGTAGTCGTTGCTATCGTTGCTTAAAAACCTATCTAATCAGTGAAAAGTACATAAAAATAACTTAAGAAAAATCGCATGCACTTGGGCACGGCCAATGTTATCAACGCAGATAAGTAGAGTGAAATAACAAACTAGCAATTAGTAGTATTCATGATATGCGTAAATTTTCCCATCTGCTGGGAAATTTGTACACAATATTCATCCTGCTCCTTCTCATGTGGCTCTTGCCATGGCACAGTGCAACATTTTCACGCTACGTTTGTAAAATGCACTTTATGCATTCGATGAAATGTTATGGTGACAAAATGTGCAATGATGACTTGCTATAGTGATGAAATGTCCAATGAAGAAATGTGCAGGGATGGGTTGCTATAAAATTAGTGAAAAAATGTGCAAAAATTAATTGTTATAGTGATGAAATGTGCAATAATTAATTGCTATAGTGGTGTATTGTGCAATAATTAAATGCTATAGTGATGAAATGTGCAATAAGTAATTGTTATAGCGATGAAATGTGCAATAATTAATTGCTATAGTGATGAAATGTGCAATAAATAATTGCTATAGTGATTAAATGTGCAATAATTAATTGCTATAGTGATGAAATATGCAATAAATAATTGCTTAATTTCAGTCCATATTTGTGATAATCTTTTCGAAAATCGCCATAGTGATTAAATTCAGAGCTGCAGCTGCAAGCTGGCCCTCGCGTCACGGTGACCTTGTGATGAGTTTAGGACTTCGTAGTCCACGGTCACGCTGATGCGCCGCCTTCGTCGTCCTCCGTCTCCGAGTCGTCGCTATAGGCAGGTCACCCCGCCCCCGGGTCCCGGATGTAACGTTGGCCGGATGTAACGGTCTGCCATTATTAAGTAGCTTCATATGAAGAGAAAAGGAGAGCGTTTGCTGCGAAGAGTCCTTAACTGCAACTGGCCTATCTTGTCGTATTTACAGTGAAATTCTGTATAAAAAGTTGGTGTGAAGACTACGCAGTGAGGATTCGAAATGATTAAAGTATGAATGTATATAATAATTTATTATGGATAATTTCCAAGAATGAGATACACACTAATTGACACATAAACTTTAAAGTGTTATTTTTATCCTTCATAAACAATTACTAAGCTTAAATTGAACGCCTTCAAATTGCCAAACAAGTACTGCGAGTTTAATTATTACTTTGATTATACTGACAGTAATATTTTGGTAGTCATTAAATATTGGTTTAACTCTTTTTAAATGCGAGTACTATTTTGCTGCAACCATATTTCCAAACTTACATTAGTAAATTATTCGTGTTTTTTTCCAGCTAAGCTGACATCGCAAATAAGATAGTTCGATTTACTGTAATTTGTTTCAGTTGTAATAGTATCAATACTTTTACTGGGACCTATAATTTTGAGTGTTTTTCGTATATCCGGAAGTTTTGATCACTGATAAACTTGCAATTTCTATTCCTATTTTTCAACAAAATGCCCAAATATATTTAAATTATTTCACGTCGAGCGACTCTGGATGCAAAAACACTTCCTTATGATATTCTGAATAGAATTTAAGTACATATTTGTGATAATCTTTTGTGGTTTGTAATGACGCTACATGACCATTCACCTTAATGAACTGGTCACGCGGTGAAAAGTCTGTAGAAAATCGCTAAGTATTTCTTTAATCTTAGTATTTCTTCTATCTTCTGTATTTCTATTCTATTTCTATCTTCTGTATTTCTTCTTTAAGTCCGGCTCCTAAGATACCCGAATGTAAAACATAAACACAAGGCGAAAAGATGTTTAGTAAGTGAAAATTAATTATCGACTCAGTAATTGTGTATCGTCAGGCAAGAAAAATAAAGACGTACATTTTCCGACCGCTCGGACGGCAAACACATTTGCTACCAGCCAAAATTTTCACCTGAATTTAATTGAGTCTCCTTGTTGTTAGTAACATACACAGCCAACGGAATATGGCTGTTCTCAGTCCTGTGTCGTCTAAGAAAATGAATGCAAAATATTTGAGACGCAAAATTCGTAGGCGCCCATATAAGAAATTCGAAAATAATCTCTCATCAAATGAAAGTTTCTTCTAATATCTGAGATATTACTGACTTACTTCCTTTTCTATTGCAGTCGTTGAATTTGAACTGCAGTAACTTCCACTAAATAATGAAGGGCTGACAACGTGCATTAACATCTTGCAATACAAGATAAATTTCAAGGCTTGTGATCAATCGATTAGCATCAGTTAATTAACATGCAGACCTGCCATTGCTTATAAACTCAAAGTCTGTAAATTAATTCATTATTTTTCTCTCAAACTCGTCGAAGTCATGTAATGACAAAAAAATTTTATACCAGATACTAATCGTACATACTCAGATACTAATCGTACATACTCAGATACTAATCGTACATACTCAGATACTAATCGTACATACTCAGATACGAATCGTACATACTCAGACACTAATCGTACAATAAACCAGTCAATAATTTACTTATAAAAAATACTTTAAAAAATAGAATAAGACTCAATTTGATCAGTATTCTATTTGTTCTTGATTTTTTTTCTCATTCAATATAACTCGAGAATCGAACAAATAAATACTATCCCTCTAGAGCTATGCACAATATACCCCTAGAGCTTTAAGTATGTAAATTTATTGATATGCCAGACGTCAGTCAAATTTCATAGGAACCGAATTTTTGTGACATGCTTCTCCGTTTCCCATGAGAGATGACATGTTTCTTCGTTTCTCCTTGTAAATTATTCGCTTTCGAGAATTTCATATAAGTGGGTTTCATTACTTTGCCTTTGAAAATTGTGAAATATTCAGCTTCATGAATCTTATTCATAACCTGCTTCATTGCGTTGCCTTTAGGAATTGTAAATTATTCAGCCGCTCCAATTTTATTAATAATATGCTCATTTTTTCACTCATTACGATTGTATAATTGCCTTGACAAATTTTATTAAAATTTCCTTTGTCGTTTCGCCTAGATGAATTTCAAATTATTGGAGCGTACGAAATTAACACCTGAGAAGCTGGAAACCAGCAGTTGTTTCGTCACCTCACTGAAAGATGACTGCAGTTTCGCCAAATAAGACAATAACTTAAAGACCATTAGAATAGCGATTATCTGGTTTCATCGTCCTTGAGTTTTATAGTTTCCCCAACGTCGTCAGATTTGAATGATAGCGAACGTTGTTGTTGGTCCAGAGAAGAGACAGTGTCGAGGGAATTGTCATCTAGGTTGGGGATGCCCACGAGGTCGCGCAGGGTATCCTTCACCGAGATGGCAGGTAGGGGGCATGCGGGGTAGTAAGCGTCGCACGTCAGATTGCCGCTCTTGTCCGACAGATGGTGACCTCTGTCAGCTGCCAGCAGGAACTGTAGCACCATCTCTTGATCCAGGTGGTCCAGGGTGTTACTGCAAAATTAATATCGATTAGCCTTCACGAATATTATTTGAAACTGTATTATCTCCTTGGCAGGAGTCTTTAATATGACAAATACACTCTGGCCTTGTTAATGGGTATCCGATTAATGGCAGTCAAGGCGCACGCATGATAATTGCAAAACAGGGGACCACAAATTATTTATATTATTGAATTAAATTTTGATCACTGGAAGGAAAAATGAGCATTTTGTTTTTCTTAGTACCGGGAGGCAGATGGGAGTTCTATGTAGATGCTAAATGTGTACACGAAAATGTATGGGATTCCTTACTACGGGACTCGAGATGGCGGGATTAGAATTGACAGAATCCTGTATGACTGGATTTGGGGTAGTGGTATTTTCGAGCAATTCTCACGAAGTTACTATTCCGAGCCAGTCGGGTCAAGCTACTTTGTTTGTATCAAAGTTTAAAATCTAAACCCAGCAATATCTTATTAAATGCAATTTTCACAAATCTACTGAACATTCGAGCAGATGTGGCCATACATCTGCAAACTTCCATGATTTTGTAGGCTAGTTTAATAATAAATGTGTGAATTTCTACACCTAGAAAACTTATCCTTCTCATTTGAAGAGCAATTCTCACATACCCGAGGAAGGTAGCAGCTGACTTGGTGATGTCGAAGAGTTCATCGAACTCGTCGTAGGTCTGGCACACCATCTTATTCTTGCAGGGCTGCGACACGAGCAGTTCGTGGTTGCTCACGCTGCTGGCGTCGTCAAGCGTCGAGTTCCCGGCCGACTTGTCCATGTCTTCCAATTTTGAGGCAATGGCGGATAACGCCGAGTACACCTAACATCATGGGATACATGAGTGAAAAAATGTTCCAGGATACTCTGTATTACTTTATTCAGATGCGGCGGGAAATTTGTAATCATTTGTCAATTTAATCAATGTTCCTATCAACCCCTTCTAATGCCAATACGTCTCGCCGGTGAATTTCTAACAGCTCCTAATGCTGGTATACCTCGCTGGGATATACCAATGAATTCTTTCTCATTCCGCAATGTTCCGCTAATATAATTGCTCTGTTAACCCTTCCTTCTCGTCAAGAAAACACATTTGCAAGGTTTCTAAAGAGCACCGCAAGTTTTTGGCAGGGATAACTAGGATATTTTTAGCTGAGCTGCCCACGTAGAAAATCTAAACCGACTGTTTCCCTCGAAAAAAATTCACTCGAGAATTTAAAACGCCAAAGTGGTTTCGATTTAAATGCTCGTATATATTTGGTATCCAAATTTGTCTGAATTTTTACTTCAGGATACTTGTTTTGAACATAGATTTGTATGTGACGTTCGAATTTCGAATTTGAACATTGCTGAATTATGATGCTCACCTGCGGGACGTCGACGTCCTTTTACTTTAAAAATTTTTTATTATATTATCCGCGTGCTGTATATCAACCAATATTTTATTACCGTTGCGATAGTTACCGGCGCAGAATTTTGGAAATTTTTTGCCTTGTATTCTCGTGCGAGATACGAAGTGCCTGGACCATTCGTTTACAAGAAGTACTTCTGGCCTACACTACCAGTTTCATTATAGCAATATTCCTTTGGATAATGATTCATAATTGCAGAGTGATGTAAAAATAAATTAAATATTCAATAGTGGAAATACTCAACGATAAAAATAAATAAATAAAACAAGTAATTCCAAGATTAAACTTTGACCCACCTTTGTTATGTCCCCAACTGCCTTCTGCTGTTCCGCTGTGAGGACGTTAGCGTGACTCCAGTTCTGAATGACACTGGCAAGTCTGGCTTTTACCACAGGAGTTGGTTGCCATACGAAATTGAAGTAGAAGAGTGATAATCCGGCGCCTAAGACTGCCAAGCCGCCTGGGACCAAGAGAGCTGTAGGGATCGCAGCCGCTGCTGATGCCACTCTGTCGATCTGAGTGCTACCTTCGGCTTCATTGTCTTGACGGAATGGATTAAGGAAACTCATATCGAAGTTTGTCAAGGCCGACCAAATTGAAGAAGATTCCGGTTCATTCTCAACATTAGGGTTTTGCGGCCGTCTGCGTCTCATTGGTCGATGGATAGGACGGCGGGTGCGGTGAAACTGTAAGTTTTCTTGGGGAATGTAATGGTTCGGAGGAATGTGCGGCTGCAATGACTGCTCTTCCTGAGGATCAGATCCGAAAAACAACTCTATATTCTGAAAGTTATGTTCAGGGGGATCATCTCTGTTTCTGAAAGCGACACTCTGCTCATTTTTTGATTCCTGACTGACTTGTGCCGGTTGATGCCGTACGTCAAAATGACTACTTGTGGATAGCTCTGGAGCCACCGTCGAGTACTTTAGGTGAGGGTTGATAACGCGGATTCTATCTGTATCCAAATAGGAAAAATCTTGTGGAATAACTCCTTGGTTGACATTTGGTCGATGAGGCTTGAAATTATTTCCTCTAATGGGCTGAGGGTGAGCTACATGTTGTGGCCTGCGTAGAGTATTCATTTTTGTTTTGTAAGGCCCTGGACGACGTATATTTTTATTGACTGGGGTCTGCCGGTTTTGCTCATGAGTCGGTCGGAAAGAAGGCAAGACTGCTGGATTTATAGAATATTGCGTTTGCGGTCGAACAGAACCACTCGATGGATGTATATGGTTGAAATTGGAAGACGGAAATTGTTCGTTTATACTTTTCCTGTTACCATGATTTGTTGGAATTTCGTTGGCCGAGAGATGGATTACTTGAATATTATTTAGAGGACCATGAGGATGAATTTTGGCAGGAGACCTGAGAGGCAGGAAGGTAGTAGTTAAAAAAGGAGGTGGGTGTGATAAAGGTGTTAGACTATATCTCTCCGGTGGACGTATAGGTGTTATTGGATGACTGGGCCGAACGTTATGAGGTCCAAACGGTCGTTGACTTGGAGCACGAGGACTGAAATGACCAGAATTCGATGGTAGCCCATTTACTTGACGGAATTCGTGGTTTTGGTTGCTGAAATGTCTTGTTGGCTCATCTCTCTCAGATTCAGAGGGTTTAAAATGAGGAATTCCAAAATCTTCACGAGGAAATTGAGAATTGAACCGAAAGTTTTCGTCCTTTTCGAATGGATTGCTCGTGAGATCAAAACTCGGAGCTGCAGTTACCATCTCAAAAGTTTTTCTTGCAAGTTCTTCAGGAACAGACACGGGTCCGTTCCCTACCGTAAATAAATGATCTGGAACTTCTTTAAAGTCTAGTGGAGGCGCATTCTCTCTTTGCTCTTTCCTGACATTGCTCGCGTGTTCATAATCGTTTTCATTTTCAGGGCGCCAAAATTCGAAAGGAAATTCGTCTCTTCTGACAATATCCACGGCGCCCGGAACTTTTGTTGGCCTTGGTACAATTCTTTCTGTCGTAGGTCTCATAGTAGGGAATCTGTGACCAGTGGTTCTTAGAGAGGTGGCAATAGTTGGAGAGATTCTAGGAGGATTTGTTCTAGGCGCTGGATTAGATTGATAATCTTGGTGAGGCAAACTCCATTGCGGATCAAAAGCCCAGTTAGGGTTATTGCTAATAGGTGGATTGATGTTCTGATTTACGTGTTGGTACCCAGTGGAAGTGGCAATTTTTCGTGAAGAAATTGGTTCGGGCCCTGAAAAGGTATTTTGAGCGGGAATTTTATTTTGAAAACGATTCAGCCTTGGGTGGTTGTTTTCTTTACCAGGATTAGCTGTGGACTTTCTGACATCGCCTCTGAATATCTCTGGGGCGTGATCTGCTCGAGTCGTTATCGAAACCTCAGCTTCCGACGGCCTATGCCTCGGATACTCTATATTATTCGGCTCTTCTCCTCGTGGAACATGTCTGTATTTCAAACCATCACGATCCCATTTACCTCTTTCGTGATCAGCATTTGAGTAATCAGCAGGCGAGAAAGAAGAACTATCCTCATTCTTGGTACTTGCATGATTTTGTTGATTATCTTGATATTCTCTAGAACCTGGCTCGTGCTCCATTGCAATGAAGTCAGAATTGGGGTCAGGCTTTCTGTGAAAATTTGAGCCGCTGCCGAAACTTCTTGACGGAATGAAAGGCTTTTGTGTTGGTTCTCCTTTGGAATAATGAAAATCCGAATCCATCTTTTCGAACGAGTCTGAGTCTGTCAAAGTCATGGTGGAGCTTATTTTGGGCTCTTTCACCCATGCAGTAGCAGATATTTCAGGAGCCTTATTAGATTCTTTATACGTGTTCGAAACTGTCGCCCCATTTTCAGACGAAATTTCATCAGCTTGAGTATGATGTTCGTTATTTTCTCTGCCATCATTGTTTCGTCGTCGTGGAGGTTCCCTTGGGCGTTTCAAAATGGAGCCAAATTTATTCGTGATGGAATCTCGTTTCGAATCCATATCAGTTCCGTCTTGTGATTTCGCTGTAGGCGAAACGTTTGGCGAAGATGTTGAAGGTGAATCAGTCACGCTCTCAGGAAATGGTGATGAAATAGTTCGGTAGTGAGTTCTTTCTTTGATTACTTGAGGCCTTCGTATCCTCGTAGGTTCATTTCTGATACTCATGGAGTTTTCTGGCAGTAATTCATTTTCTGTTGCTTTGTCTTCTCTGTATGATGATTCTACGGGAGTTTCAGTGTTATTTGTCCCTGTTTTCCGAATACGTGATCCAAAACGCGATTCAAATCTCGGGAACTTTTTACGAAGCTGAGCAATTCGTGAAGGACGGAGGCTGTTGTCTACTGGAGAAGGAACTATTGAGCTTATGTCCGGCTGAGACGATTTTATACTTTCCTCATTACTCCCTTGGTCACCGCTGCGATGGACTCTGAAGTTACTCTTCATTTCCTGTTTTGATTCATCGTCACTCAGTAAGGCAAGACCGATTCTACGCGATGACTTGTGATAACTTCCAGAAGCCTTGACGTTTTCACCCATTTCAGTATAGTTGACGGGTAGCAAACTGTTGATGTTGGTGTCATTCAGAGTAACATTCGAAGGACGACTGTACCTTTTAACTGAATATTTACCTGAGTCGGCCACTACATCGCTGATCAGCACAACGACTGTTATCGAGCTCAGAATAAACCTTGATTGTAGGAGCTTCATTGTGCACGATCTGCAACATAAGAAGTACATTAATTATGACTACGAATAGGCATTTACCATGTAAATTTTTTGCTTTATCTCCACATGCGGTTTTTCTTCATTTATCCATGAGGAAAAAATCTTCGAATCATCCGTATTAACTAAATCTACATAAAACTATTTACGTATTATATTTTTCACGTTTTAGGTAATTCGCAGTAGTTTGATGCCATTTTGACTAACTTTTTAGTCAACACTTAATTGTCGAAATTTATTTATCCACTAACAGTTCCCGCAGTTTATTCAAATTCCTCATTCATCCTGGTGAAATTCAATCATCCTCATTCATCCTGGTGAAATTCAATCATCCTCATTCATCCTGGTGAAATTCAATCATCCTCATAACCCTGGTGAAATTCAATCATCCACATTCATCCTGGTGAAATTCAATCATCCACATTCATCCTGGTGAAATTCAATCATCCTCATTCATCCTATTACATAGTTCGTTCTCGCGATTTCTCTCCCACCACTTCCCTTCCCAACCCCAACCAAACCTCGCACACCTTCAGCCAAACTCAATAATGCGATATGCGCCTGTTTTATATCCTACAATGTTTTGCATTTCTTTCTTCTCTTTCTCGCGCTGCATGACAAAGACAAGTTCTCAGCGAGACGCTCTGCTGAACTCATTGCTGCATAATCATACATTTTACTTCGATTATGAACGAATTAAGAACAGAATATGCATATTAAATATTCATGCAGAGGCATTAGTTTGGACTAAATGCATCTCCCGGTCAAAAATGAAGTAAATCTCAATGTGCTCAAATACAGAAGCCTCGTGTCATCAGAGCTAGTATGGATAACATCTTCATTCTGATGTTATGATCAGTTCTAAGACTTTCTGAATGCAAAACCAGAACATTGCAAAAATTGTCGATTGATAAAATTTAGCTTGATCTTCAACGCCGTCCTGAATAGACTTAACAATAAAATAAAAATATGCGTTTGAAAATTAATTTTTAAATTCAACGCTTCTAAAAAGGCCAGTGTCTCCGATGTTACACATGTGCAATGAATTTCTTACTTTATTTTCTAAATATTAAAACAATATATTTTTTACATTTCTTAACATATATTAAAAATTCATTAATTTTTCAAATTATTTATTTTGTCACTTGATTCATGCATTGTCTCCGACTTTACGAAAATGTGCAAAAATTCAAATCCATTATTTATTTTGTCAGTTGATTCATGTATTGTCTCCGACTTTACGAAAATGTGCAAAATTTCAGATCCATTGGACAAGTAGAAGTTTGTTAAATATCGAATATAAGATTTGTAGGAAACAACCAACAAGAAGTGAAGTTTAAGAGAAGTGTTGTAATGAAAACATCAGCTAACCTTTTAATCACCGAGAGAAAACGCTAATAGAAGGCAAATATATTCTGATTAATTTACTGCTAAATAGTTACCGTGCATTCACTGTGCAGACGGTTTCATTTTGGTCTTAGCATTCAAGAATAATTTTTTCTAGCCTCGGCTGTTGAAGAAATAACGTGGATATATCAGCCAAATTGGTGTGCATTTTTTTAATTTCCCCTTATTTAAGATACTGAACAATAAGATTGCTGAAAATTTTATCACTGACATCTCTCCCAGCACTTGAATAAATAAATTCAAGTGAATTTATTGCTATCCTACTCATTTTACGCAGTAAAGTTTTTGAAACACAAATAAATCCTTTCAAATAACAATCACGCAGCTGCCGTCATTTCCTGAGTAAAATTTCACACGGTTATAGTCGGGCGTTGGTGCAGTGCCAGCAATTATGGAAAATTGCGTTCGCTTGATAAATATAAACATTTGCTTCCTATACGTTGAATAAATTTCACTCAGGGAAATTCATTGTATTTTCAGCGCATTTTCTCATTTATGGAAAAAATTCCCTATTGTGCTCGTCATGTCCGTCCGTCTGTCCGTCTGTCTGTCCTTCTGTCTGTCTGTCTGTCCGTGACTCCATGTTTTCGTCGACGAAAAAATGCGCTCTCTGTCACACACTGCAGTGAGTACTGAGTTATATTTTTCACATTCACGCCTCATTCGTAGCATGGTTTACGAATTCATGGCAGTAGTCGTGCCAGTGTGAGTGCAATACACGGTTACGTTCAAAGGTGGGTCAGTCTTCTAGCGGTGCACAGATGGTGCGACCCAGACTAGCGCCATCTGTATACCATCTACATGCTGACGTTTGCACCATCTGTGTTTACATGCCAAGCCGGCCACGCAGTTGAAAGTTGATTGCATTATTATCCCAACGTAAAACATATCTCGTGAATGTCTTTCCAGTGGTATTTGAATTAACGAAATATTTAACTGGGTATTTATCATTTCGATCAAACGGGCTCGTTGTAGTAACAAAGCCACGCATGAAAACTAGATTTATATAAGAAAAAGATTTTACTTTTAAATTTAATTACCTACATTATTACCATCTTATCACGTGTTCCTGATCATGTAAACCCCTAAGTCAAGTCGAATTATTCATAGCCTATTTTGTTAACTGATATATATAAATGGATTTATCTCTTGATTAAGCGCAATCTTTTAATCGCGCAATATATAGTACCCAAAATCATAATCCCATGAGACACTTACATAAGCACCTTGTGTTTAGTTCGAACCTCAATTATGTTGGTGAGCAATCGTTTCTTATAAGTTGAGACATTTATTAAATTCACTAACTTTCGTGATCTATACCAATTTTCATCCTTATAAAGGATATTACTCCCATATCCGAGTACAAACCGCAATAACTATATATTCGTTTGTGAATATAATAATAGAATTCGTGAATATAATATAATATAATTCATATATATTCAATAATTAAGCCTCAACAGTATTTTACTTCCCGCTAGATATGTATAAAAATTTTGTCTGCACCTCACCAGACTATATTCTATTGGCAGGGCAGACCAACAGACTGAGCAGTAAGTATAACAGTTCACAAGAAAATTGCTGCATTAAACGTAACGGAATTTTGCTCTTGGGCGGTCCACAGTAAACTAAAAGTTCTGCGTCATCAACATAACAGATGGACCACATAGTTGGTACACTTGGGTCCAAATGGACTCATCATTTACAAATATTCGAAAAGAAATAACTAAACTCATGGCCTCTGGAAATATATTTTGAACATTGCTAACGTTATTCGTATCTAATATGGCATAGTAACTGCATTTACAGTAGAGGGAGGGCTAGATGAATAATTCTTCAATCGGTGGCCGTATATTTTTAACGCATTTTCTCATTTACGAAAAAATGCACTATTGTGCTCGCCATGTCCGTCTGTCCGTCCGTCTGTCTGTCCGTCCGTGACTTCATGTTTTCGTCTACGAGAAAATGCGCTCTCTGTCGCTCTCTGCAGTGAGTACTGAGATATATTTTTTAATCAGGGCCCCGTCTGTCAACGGAGCGAGGCTGATGAGCGTACGACTTAAGGATGCAGTATATACTTCCATTAAGAAAATAGACGGATTAAAATACCTCGCTTGACATATGGCTGCAGCAAACCAGCTATACTGATGCACAGAATAAAAAAGTCGGTGCGTTTAAAGGTTTACTGGCACACTGACAGCATTCCTCGTCCAATATATATTCTTGTCCATATGGTTTTTTAATAACCAATACTAGACTAGGCTAGACTAATGGACTAGAAATGATACTAAAATGCTTGAATTTTTTCTACAGGAATTTATAACGACTGCAAATGGAAACAAATTTACGTTATTTTATGATCCAAGAGACTAGTGCTCAACTTTGACTTCATTTTATGCAGGGATGGAAGTAATGCATTAGTTTGAACAGTTCGTTAAATCGTTAAAGAACTGCTGCTTGGGACGACAGTAACACGAGATAATTGCTTCCAAGTGATGACAGGAAACAAGAAGTTGCTGGACGGGAAAGTAAGATTGAGATTCTAACATTGTTGAATTTACAGCTTCGAGGAAAACTTCAGAAACACACTTATCCTTTCACAATACGTACCGTCATTAAAAGTTCCCTGTACACGGTGAATTTTTGATCCGACTAGAGCATTCAATCATTGTATGCAGTCAATGACTGAGCAGTGAGCATGTACAGCGATTAGGAACATCAACAGACAATAATTTACAAGATTTTTTCATCTATGAAGTTATTGACGGTTCTAGGAACAAACCTTGTTCATTACTAACTTATCATTTAATTTTCGTTGTATTTTGCTTTAATATCGGCTGTATATTGCTCATTTTAAGCCATTAAGCATCTCAATTTGTTAAAATGTGTGTCATGAGATATAAATTTGCTGCAGTAGTCGCTTATAATGTAGCCGCTTAATATTAAGTAGCCGCGTAAAATTAAAGTTCATGCATAATAATAAAAAAAATTATTACGTTAAATTAAGGTTCACGCGAACTGTTCTGCGCCACAGCAAATTTGCTATTCGCATGCATTTCAGTCCCGACGCAACTAATTGGGTTGTTATAGGGAGCAATGTTCAGGAACATCGTCGACGGAATAAGAGTTTATACTCTGCACAGTTGTTCAATATCATGATAATTTGATAAAGTTTCTACGGCATTTTCTTTTCTGTGTTATATAATATTTGCTTTTTAGAAAGGCACGTCCAGTCGGACAGATAACTTCAACTAAGCATTTATGATGAAGATACTTGTTTGAATGTGGATTATTTTAGATAATTAATTCTCGGAGTATTTCGAATGAATCGTATAGTACCCTGACCAATCTGTGAATAATTCTGAATTTTGCTCTGGTACCTTTAAAACTAAATGCATGCAAACTCATGCTTTAGAAACGAGAAAAAATTGCTTCGTCAACGAAGAAAAAGTGTCTTCTTACTCCTAGCCACTTATGGTGAAAATATCTCTTTCTTGAAGAAGAATTGCAAGTATTCATATAAACAAGTGCATAACAATAACTTGTTGTGAAATGGTTCTCAGCAAATAATTCCAGTAGCCCTTAACTCAGGTCGAAACTTTGTAACTTTAAGCTCAAGTTTCATTCTTAAAATTCATGTGGAGTGCCGAATATTTATTTTCCGTTTCTTTTTAGTCTCCTATTCGTGAATGTACAAGTTAAAAAGTATGCTGCCAGTCATACAAATCGATTGCTGCAAATTGTGTCGATTGAATACGTCGTTTAAATGAAAATTTTAAAAGCGTAGCTTCCGAGAGTAATTATGGCTTATGGGTACAGTCCACCATCAAATTGGAAGCATGACGTTAGTTAATATTCTGACGTTTCTCTTAACGTAACCGTAGTTTCTTTCATTAGTCTCTTGTACTACAGGTTTGTTGGTCAATAAACTCGCACAAGGATAACGATTGTTGCGCATCGTCAACCAACCATCAAATGAGATGAGGCTGTAATCATTCACCGTGAAAATGCTTCATTTGTCCCATCAATTTAAAAATGCACCATAAAAAATCAATGAAAGCATTACTTAGTTTGTCAGAATTTTCAGAAGAGTTACTGTTCGTCCGCGAACAACAGAACATACCATTCATTCAATCCCCATGCATGCATGCGCCTAAAGCTTAAAATTTAGAAACTCTCTTGTAAGTTCTCATTTGTTTTCCAAGACGGCGCTGTGTGAGAAAATCATTGGCAAAAAAAATCGCCAGGGAAAGTGCACGATATATCAACAGTCACTGGCGACAAACGCAGATCATGATGCTTGGGGGCGTTAACCGACCGACAATACATCCATGTTACACACACTATTGACGACGTTGTCTCTACGTATACCATGCTTTAATATTAACCTTGTATAAAATGATATGACTTACAGATAATTTATGTTCCAATACCTGTAATTTCTGGCATTATGCTTGAAAACTGTTCGCCATTAATTGCATCTTTATTGGCAAAATGCCGTTATATGTACAGTCCCGTTACGTCTGCAGTATCTTTGGCTTCATTGCGTAATTCGTGATTATGACATCTTATAGCATCTAGTAAGTTTTTGGTATCTTTTCATACGCGTATATAGTTTACTCTATTGCATCGTCAGTGTATCTATCTATCTCTTCACATCAGCAGTGAGTTTGGCGCCATTGAATAGATCATTAGTTTGGTGCCGTTTGCCGAGCACTGTTATCTGTGCCATTGTAACGGCCGTGAGTCTACATAGGTGCTACTTTAGCCGTACACTACCAACTCTTGGCGTCGTTGCATTGAGTCTATATATAGGAGCCGTGCTTTACCTATTGTGCCGTTGTAGCGGCCGTGAGTCCAAGTTTTGTGTTGGTTTTAAACAGTATAAACTTTTAGTGCATTTGTAGCGGCCGCGAGTTTAGAATTTGACGCGCACTGCCAATTTATAGTGCCTTTACAGCGACCATGAGTTCAAGTGTCATGCTTGCCGCGTACTACAAAACTTTAAGTGAATTTATGGCGTCAAACTTTAAGTGAATTTATGGCGTCAAACTTTAAGTGAATTTATAGCGTCCGTGATTCTAAGTGTCGCGTTGCCACGCGCTGCCGATTGTTAGATCCTTTTTAACGGCTGATCATTGGGTTAAAAGGACGTGTATTTCGCTTGATGAGCCGCAAAGATTTGGGTCAGTGGCGACTGAGGAGCGTGTGCGGCAGGAAGGAAAGCCTCCGGAGCGAAAGTCTAGCAAACGAGCCTCTCAGAGAATCTGGGTTACCTGCACTACCAGAACACTCGCCAGATTAAACTAAGATCCCCGTCTGATTCTCCCGTGTGTTACTCGAGACTCTCGTTTGAATTTCATTGCTTTTCCCGATTTGTAACTCGTGACAGTCACTTTCTAATGCCTTCTTCCCTCCAAGTGCTGCCTTCAAGATTGGCAGCATTTATTAACATCTTTTCCTGAATGTTTCTCACCGCAGTCACACATTGTAAACGGAACTACGTAATTTTTTTTAATCAATTGACAGTAGCACCATAAACTCATTGCATAGGTTTTCCGGCAGTTGCTGTCAGCATCATTGAATTAATTTTTAGCGCATTTTTTCATTTATGAAAAAAAACGCTATTGTGCTCGTCATGTCCGTCCGTCTGTCCGTCCGTGACTTCACGTTTTCGTCGACGAGAAAAAGCGCTCTCTGTCACTCACTGCAGTGAGTACTGAGTTATATTTTTTTTTAATTTTCCTCGGGATGCCTGCCGGCGTCAGCTTACATTCTTTAGTTAATTTAAAACTGTGGCCGCTCTACAGCACCTCGGATTAGCATTTCCATGCGTTGTTTCTGTGTTACTCGCAACACGGCTGTAACTGCAGCGGTAAAATTTTAAAGTCATTACCCACAGCTTTACACAAGTATGCAAGAATCAGTAAAATTGACACAATTCTCCTGAAAAATGCCGCACCTCGTACTTTTTTAATGAAGGAAACATTCCTAAATTATGGTTTTCAATCGTTTTCATAAGGATTCATTTCCAGCAAAAATTTCCACTACCTTAAAAATACGACCATACTTATTCAAGAATCTTTGGCTTGATGAAGACATTCGCGTAACCGAGATTACGTCTCGTCCTATTTAGAACAGCGGATAACTGATGATAAATGGTCATATTTACCTCAGTCAATGCCATATGTCGGCTACGCTTCCGATGAGTCGGGCTTGAAGATGAAACCAGTTTTTGTTGACAATAAGCCTGAACCTTCCGATGACTTTCCATACCAAAGGCCATGGTGAAATTAACTTTAATCCTTGTATTCGTAGGATGAAAGTACGATGACCGAGAAACTTTCTCCGAAGTTTTTATACGAACCAAATTAGATCACCTCGCCCTAAAGGCGACAAACCGTTCACTGGGAATAAACTCTGGCTGAACGCGGCCACAAACCGTCGTAAATTTCCTCATCTTAGTCCTCGTCAGAAATATTATTGTCTGCGTGCTTCAGGCAACGCATCCCACAAAAATTACCCATAGACTTCTTTTACAATATGTTGGCTTTAACTCATAAAAAATACGTTTAACCTAAATTTTCGCAAAAAAATGTATAGAAGCTTGAACGTAGAAAAATAAGCAAGCTCGCAACCCTGCAGGGGCTCTAGATCCAATTAATTGGATGATCGTAAATTAACGTGGATGACCGTAAATTAACGTGGATGACCGTAAATTAACATATAGCGCGCTAATTATTTCACGGCGTTTCTAATATATAACAATCAGGAAGATTTACGTTGTTTCAATCATATCTGACGGCGGGGCCCCGAGTACTAGCAAAGATGACCACGTAACTATATTACATATTAACACTGTTCCTGACTTCGGTTCTCCTTATATTTATTGTTCACGCATGCATCTTTACATTAATATACATTATATCTACAGTATATGTTTGCTTTGCCATTAGAGAAATAATTCTGGATGGCATCATCTAGTCACACAATAAATAGTAACAATTGGTGGCCCAGTGGTTACAGTTCAGAGTACCAGGATTGGCGCAGAGAGGCGCGGGTATTATTATTATTATTATTATTTATGTTACGCAGTCATCCAGTCGTCACGGGCGCCGGATTTAATGACTGGTACCGGTTACCGGTTCACCGCTGCATGGTAATTAACCCGTTACCAACTCAGACGACGTATTAGCTCTAATTTTGGTTATTCTATTACTACCAGTATTGTCAGTAAAGTTCCGAAGAAACGCGTCTATTGTGATAACCATATACCTGAATTGCACATTTTTTGGAAGTAAAGTTCCCATGGGCTTTCATTTTGATACTAATTTTAGAGCCAAAAATTTCTTCTATTCCTTGAAGAATAAATTGTTAGGAAATTCTGGAAATGATGCAATTAAAAGTAGGAGTAATTTCAATTATGCCAAATATACAGCAAGATTTCAGAGTAATAGAGTAATAAAAACATTTTTATTTAAGTAAAACATGCCTGGGGCCATAAGATTATTAAACGTGAGACTTGATATTATTTAATGAAATTGAACTCTGAGCAACCGTCGACACATTGACTCGTGTAATAATTCCAACCTTAAGTAAGCCGATTTAATTTCTTCAATCCAATAATTGAATTGAGAAGTTGAAACTTTTTATTTGCCAACCACCTGTGTCGGCAACTTTAATCTTATGTGAAAAAACGAATGCAAATAAGTACCATATCTAGCATGGTTCGGCAGAAGAATTTGATATCAACGGAAAAGTTCAAGATAATTGCTAATGTTATATTTAACAAAGAGTTGAGGGTGATTGCTAATTGCTTAAACATCTGTTAAATGCAGGTCATCTACCTTTATTAATTACTGTTAGTTTGATCCCCGTCATTAATAAATTATTATGTGAGATATCATGGAGAGATCATTATTCGTGCTGCGTTGAATTTAAGGGAAATATGTTTTGGCAGAAAAGAGCATTAATTGTTCCTTTAAACATTAGAAATTCCCTCGAGCACAACGAGGATAATGCACCACTGACTATTTCCTGTCTGAATTATCATCATAACCATAAATTGTTCGAAAAAGTTTTATCACTTTTAAAATTATATTTATCAAGCAAGCATCTAAAATTCTTGAGCTTCAGTTAATCTTCATTTCGGAAACGTGCGTTTGCGAAATGTTGCCGTGCGTCCGGAAACGTGTTCTGGAACATTTTCTTAGTGTGAAATCGGGATATCGGAAAATAGCGTGAATATGAGGATCGTGTGCATTCGTGTCTATTCAGAATGACTATATTCACTCTAAGATGAGCTGCAAGTCTCAGCTGTGGAAATGGTTCATGAGTGAGAAGCAACAGGGTCGAGCGGACTGCCACATGACATCAAGTATTATTTTTTGTAATTTGAGCAAGGTTTTGGTGCCAGCAAGCTTTCCAAGTCACTTCTTTCTCTATCTGTCCCACAATTTAACTTTCATTATTTCAAAGCAATACCGGTCTTAAAGTCAGGTTTTGAAATCAGAAAATCGGTACAATTTATTCATAGCGGCCAACATAAAAACAGGTCTTGCTCTGTTACTATTATTACCGTGTTCTATGGGATATAATTTTACTGTAATGCAAACTCACAGTTAAGCTTCAAGTTGAACACTCGCTATTAAATAGTACTTCGGTTAGGAATCCATGTTTAATAATATTCTATAAATTTTGCGACATGCGACAAGAAGGAAATAATGACCCAAACCCGCATTGAACTCTGGAACAAGTTATGCAAGTTTACGAAGCAGGGCAGCAATAATGTAACGGACGCATTTCGCGTTAGCTTTTCAAATAATTGCAGTCGGGATACAATCTTTCCTGGTGTTCGTTTGAATTGAGCCGCTGCTTACGAAGTGTAAAATTTTTAATCGAGCGGCAGGCGTGCACAAAATTCAACCGAGCGGCAGTTGGGCACAATTAAAATTCAACCGAGCTGTAGGTGTAACAACAATCAACTAAGCTGCAGATGTGCACAGAATTCAATAAAACGGCAAGCGTTCAGTAAATTCAGAGTGGCAGGTGCCCAAAAATTCAAAATCCATTCTTTTGCTTTCGTACTCGAGGCGATGCACTAAACCTCGATTTGATCTGTACTTTTGTCTGCAGCTAAGAATTTGGTTTGAGCATTATACCGCCCTTCACCCAATGAGAGGCCATAGTATTTATGAGTATTTTTTCCTCTTTCTTATATACGGGTGGACAAAATAATAAAACACAAACAATATAAAGTTTGTAGACATAAGAATTTTTCAAATAATTTAAGCAATTTAGATTTACATGTTTTTATTTCCAGCTTATTTTTTATTTCCTGATGCTTGATTGAAATAAGTGTTTATTCGATGCGCCAGGCGACCTTCGCCGCCCCAGTCCGTGGTTGGGTTGGGATCGTTCAAGTTATATTGTAACTATCTGCTACTGGCTGCACACACACAGGAGAGCGCCACGGTGGGGTTTTGTGTGTGTTGTTTATGGATTGTCGTGGCTAGGGAAATAGAAAAGTGTGAACAAATAAGTAATAATAAAAAAATTGTCGCCTGTTATCTGGTTTCTACGGTTGTTTGACATTAGTTTTACGCCTTTCAAAAATCGCCGACCATCGGACAAAATTTTCATTGCACGGTCTTCAGACGCCATAATAATTGTCGTTTCATGAAGAACAGTCTCACAATTAAAATAGAATAGAATAGAAGTGTAGGCACTGAAGAAATAGGCCCATGCCCTTTTGCCCATTTTTGTACTTTTCGTTACTTGATTCAAAAGGGATCTGGCTTTTGGAACCCGATCTTCCCATAACTGACAATTGATTATTAGTACAATGCTTATGGTTTCATGAAGAACAGTCTAACAATAGATACAATGTTTACCGTTTCCTGAAGGACTGTCTTACAATTAGCATAATGATTACCGTTTCCTGAACGACTGTCTCACAATTACTACAAAGATTACCGTTTCCTGAAGGACTGTCTCACAATTAGTAATCGACAGCGCTTGTGGAATAAGAAGCAAAAGTCAGACTCAAATCAAGTAGTTGGAGAGGACTGCAAATCGACAGCTCCTAAAATTGTTGCGGATATCAATTGTAAAAAATTGTAAAGAAAGGTGCAAAAAAATGTATTCACCAGTACTTCGGCAATTAAAAAAACCTTTGTTTTGAAGAAAATAGTTTATACAGTAGAGCTTATAGTTAGAAATATTAGGAACAGGCTTCCAAGCAGTGACAAAACATTAATGTGATATTCTTAGACGTATCTTCGTATACTTTACGTCTGATAACCAACCGATGGTACATCAAACATCCAAAAATAGCAATTGATTCCGACCAAATTTCTTTTATTGTTTCTAAAAGAACTGGAGGAAATTTCAAGTGAATAATAGCTTGATATTCTTCATAACATTTAGCAATTTTTTCGTATCAATACAGCAAAAATCATGTGGTTATTGCTGCAACACGGTAACCGACATTATATTTAACAAAATATTAGTGATTCTTCAATCGTTACTAATATTTTTTCCAGCCAACATTCAACATTATTTCACTTTTGCTTCACAGTCACCTCCTCGCCTCACAGTCACACCCTTTCCGATCGTCAGACAGCCTATAAATCATCTCTCTTCATCATAAGACATGACTATAAAATACGGTCACATCGCCCAGTGATCGACTGCGAAATACATTCACATTATCCAGTGATCGACTGCAAAATACATTCACATCGCCCAGTGATCGACTGCGAAATACATTCACATTATCCAGTGATCAACTGTGAAATACATTCACATCACCCAGTGATCGACTGCGAAATACATTCACATCGCCCAGTGATCGACTGCGAAATACATTCACATTATCCAGTGATCGACTGTGAAATACATTCACATCACCCAGTGATCGACTGTGAAATACATTCACATTACCCAGTGATCGACTGTGAAATACATTCACATCACCCAGTGATCGACTGCGAAATACATTCACATCACCCAGTGATCGACTGTGAAATACATTCACATCACCCAGTGATCGACTTCGAAATACATTCACATCACCCAGTGACGACTGCGAAATACATTCACATCGCCCAGTGATCGAGTGTGAAACACATTCACATCGCCCACTGATCGCTTTAATCGTCCGCGATTTTAAGGCTACCGACAGCACCGGCTATTCGTCATACCCCATGACCCCAAATCTGTCCTTTCCTAGCGATATGGTGAAATTGTTTCATCCACGAAGTCAGTCAGTTTAGGCTTCCTCAGATGGAGTGGAATTTACATGGAGTGTGGCAAATTAAACGATGAAGTTGGCAAGTACAGTTACTTGTAGAGCAAAATTTTAAATTTTTAATGCACTGTTCCTGGTAGTAGCAATCATTAAGTTAATGTGTTTGTAAAGATTGTCCTCTAAAATATGCTGTGCCGCTCCAACAATTTTCTCGTTCCGAGCACGACTCTAACGAAATAAAGCTAAATATTTGTGAACAGGTGGGAATTCGAGTTCATTGAGAAGGTAAAATTAGTTTATATTATTATTAAACAGCAGTACTTTGGTAATAGATTTTTAGGCTTGCTATTGCGCCTCTGCACCTTGACTAACCTGACACCGGCATAATGCTAGTATATATGTGCTAAATGAGGCCAATGGAGCCTTCAATCAAGCGAAGAGGTAGCGTTTACCGTGAATGCAAATGACTCTAATCTTCACTTAGCGCTATTCACTTTACTAGTGATCTTGAACTAAAAGTATGCCCAATAATTAAATGGGAATATTAAGAGAACGATACGTTGAAGATTTTCATACGCTACTTTGCTAGCGTGGTAGCATGTTCACCACACAAACTAAATCGTATTCCAATGCCAGCAATTGATTATTTCACAAAATATGCACCAATCCACAGAATACTAAATGAATGATGAATTGCTAAGTTATTCATTAAAAATTGTAAAGCCGTATACGCTAAAACGAAAATAAAGTGGAAGTTTTGAGTTTTATTTCCAGATAACAACAAGAATTTTCTTTCCTTCGACTGATCTTAAATACGCTAGAAGTAATAACACCAGGCGAAGCTTGTAGATGATGCGCATTTTCGCGACCATTGAAAGCAAAAAAATTACAGTGGAAAGAAATAAGCAGTTGAAAAAGTTGAAAATAAAAATGTTCGCTTGAAAAAGAACTCGTTAGTTAATTGATCATCGGTGAGGTAGAACTTTTCGTTTTTTAATAACATTTGTTTCCCTCTTCCAGGCTAAGCTGTTTTTAACAACAAACTCAAGAAATAAGCGTCCCTAATTATTATTGAGAGGGAATTCCATCCTTGTTAAGTCGTTGTTCTGCACAACTGATGATTATTTTGAAGATCGTCAAATTTAAAACAAAGCCTGTTATCTGGGGTGCAGTTCACCAGCTTAGCAACAATTTATCGATGATGTTGCAATACGGTAACAGCATATATTTGGGCCACGAAACCTATAAGAACTTGAGTAACAGCATTATATTTAGGCCACAAAACCTATAAGAACTTGAGTAACTGCATTATATTTGGGCCCCAAAACCTATAAGAACTTGAGTAACTGCATTATATTTGGGCCACGAAACCTAAGAACTTGAGTAACTGCATTATATTTGGGCCACGAAATCTAAGAACTTGAACGTAAAACCTGTATAACTCGCCTGCTGTTGCGACGTCACTAGTCCAGTCTGTGTGTGACCGGTGACAGGCCGCTTCTAAGCGTCCGTGGGTAAAGTCACAAGTCGTGTTGTCCAAGTCAAAAAGTCGCAACAAGTCAGCGTCGTAACGCCGACAATTTCCTGTCTCGACGGTAGCGCTCACCGAACAACACTGAAGAAGATCTCGGACTGCGAGCTGCCTTGGCCATGAGTCCGGCCAGCGCGGCAGACGCTACTCGCTGTAATCAAAGGAGGCTGTTTGGTCACGGACCAGATCTCCAGATTACCAAGTTGATTCAGCACCGTCCATCTCCCCGGCCACTCTCACATCTGCAAACCGCTTTCTTGTCCGTCAATAATTTCTTGACCATCATAGAAAAGCAAATTTCATGCATTTGATTGCATTTTGATATACTTTTCTTTTGGTTTTCGACAGACAAGAGTACCGAAAAGAAAAATGCGTTTCAAATGATATAAGGGCATTTTTATCGGATGTATACAGTGATAGGGATTTAGAAGTTTGCTAAATTTCTTAAATTGAGCTGCTAACGTGACTTTTAAATACGCCTTTTTATCTAAAGTCTATAGCAGCGAATAATCGAAAATTATAGCCCTATCAGCTAGATTATCAACAAGCGTAGGTATATATTAGATGAAACACTTGTGAAACAGGTTACGTATACTAGATAATTTAAATTAAGCATTGCTGTACTAAACCTGACACGAACAGATTTAATTGTTTATTATTATTTGAGCTGAAAACAAAACAGGTTTCATTGATCGTACAGTCAATCGAATTTCAGGTACCGAATCATAATTGTTCGAGTTTATTAAATAACCGATCGCACGATCGTCCTTCAAAAACGGTTTGGCAAGCAATGATTTCAAAATGGTTCGCATTAATTGATAGGTCACAATTTAAGTCAACACCATCACCATCAAGAACATCCTTAATGTTCACATCAAAGCAGGAACAATTGAGCGAGCATTGAACTCAAGTGTCAATGTTCATAGAAAGAAACTACAATATGGCGCGCGCGTGCAAACTAGAACAACGTAACGGGAGACTCTGTGCGAAGACACGAGTCAGACTGCGTGGTACGCGGTCCTTCTTTCCGTCCTGGTAATAACTCTGATAATCTGCATGCAGCTCTGCAGTTATGCGCAGAGCAATACATGCGGCTACCGTTTGGTAAAAAAATAACGTTTTTTTTAAGGTTTAAATGGCATACGTTTAATAACGTTTAAATGGCGTATACGGCTTCGCCACATAACTTGAACTATCCTGTATCTGATCCTTGGCGACGATTTCTTGCGTGCTGTTATTAGTTCGTGCAGTCGAAGGCAGTTCTTATCGTCTTCTTATAATAGTTGCTGCTATCGTCTTTTTTATAATGACAGTTGCGACGAATGATTAGTACACATGAACTATAGCTGTAAACGTCACCGTTTTAACAACGGTATTCGGTATTTGTCACGCTCTCATCATACTCTGGAACCAATGAGGTTATTTATAATGCACAATGAAGGATTAACGTTAATTAGGAACGAATCATTTTACTGTATTATAGACTTTTATTGTATTTATTTTTGGGCTATTACTTGTGCCCGTAGAAATTGTTTTACTTTTTTCTTATAGTCGGAAAATTGGCTCTGCGTGAGACAGCAGTTAAAGGCCAAATTAATGTAATTTTTTGAGAAGCTGTACTGTTGCAGTGGCATCAACTGTTGAATATTCTTCCGAAATTAGAAATATTGCCGAAGATTCATTAACGGACATTGGACTTGCATCTGCACTTCATACTTGCAGATAATAGAGACAGCGGCAGGACATTCGAGATTTCTACCGCACAGAGGTGCAAAGCAAAAGGATTTTTTTTCGTAAACAGCTTATAGGTATATATACTTGTATATCATGAATATTCCATTGTTTGTCAAAATTGATCCCATGTACTCTCAAAAATGTTCATGCAACCAAGCTGGTCGCCTCTGTTGATATATTATGAATGTTAAAAGTAAACTGAGATCATCTTACTATGCATAGTGAATAATCGCCGTATGTGCTTCTGGAAAGTTAAAGGATATAAGGTTAATGAAAAATTGCGCACGCTTCTCTTTAAAAACAGCGAACGTTTCCCTTAAAGAAACAGCATGCGTTTCAACTTTACAAATAGATTACGCTGTCTTTAAGCAAACGGCTTATGTTTATTCTCTAGGATTCATTTTAGAAACCATGAGCTTAAATGCATAACAAATGAGGATGGATGAATTTTTTTCAGGGAGTATTAAGACGAGCTTCCGCCTCCAAAAGTTTTCTGCTATCTCGACGCACGGTATAGCGTCGTGTCCAGCGCGATATACCGTATCACCGTTGTCGAGTGACGACCGATATAGCCACCATGGCTGATAATTTTTTAGGTAAAACCATAAAATATCTCATCACTGTAAAACATAAAAACTTGAATATTACAGCTCATAAGTGCAATTTTGTACTCAAGAGTCGTGAAATGTGTAGGCACACGTCAATTATGTACAAATTAATATCTTGAAATCTTTGCAGATTTGATTATTGACACATGCCTATAGACATACTCTTACTTTTGAAGCAAATTCAAGTTATTAACCAAAAACATCAAAAGGAGTTTCATTCCGTTACTTTAGTTATCAACCCTCAAAACCGTAAAAAGGTGCAAATTCAACTTATCCAGCAAACCGATTGAAATTTTCAAGCTTCAACAACACACATAAATAACAGAACATGTGCTAACCCTCACCATTCCATATCATCATCTCTTATTAATTACTTATATAGAATTCCACACTGATGCACAGTACGTGTAATCATCCATTACCAATAGTACTCGTCGACGAAAACGTGAAGTCACGGACGGACAGACGGACGGACGGCCGGACATCTTTTAATAAATTCTTTTTGTCGCCTCAGAACGTTCTGCCAATGGTCAATATAATATACCGTGTGCGCAACCCGCTGTACACGGTGCCTGTAGCCGTATGGTAGAGAGTATGAAGACTCGCACTTTCTCTGCCATAACAAAACAAACATTTTTTACCCTTTCCAAAGAGATGAGTTCAAACTTTTCTCTATGGTAAATCCCCTCGCACGTGACAGAAGGCAAATAAAGTTTCTAGTTGTGTGAAACTCACCTCGTGTAAATCTTCCGTATAGTCCCTGTATACAGTTAATTCTTAGGCTAGTCAGCCTTCTTTGTAGACTTGGTGTTTGAAAAATACATTTTTCGGTTTGAATATCACTCGTGTTTGTATTTTATGCGTAATTCCGGTTTTCATCAGTGACGAGGTATGTTAACAATATCTGCCATATGTTCAATTCGAAATTATTGCAATTTGCTCATGGGCCCAATGAACGAAGTTTATTACATTAAATTACTTTAATTACATCAAAAGCATCATTCAAATTTCTCCGCTCCTTATACTAAAGATTATCCAAATAAAATTTAAACTTTTTGGGGGGCCCAAGCCACAAAATTGGATAAGCATGTACATTACACACATGTACATATTCAGGTTATCTCAACTATAATATCTCAATCATTACAGATATGGAGCTAACAATTGGCTCATCTAATGGAAAAACAACAGTAAAGAATAAATTCTTCATTCATTTAATGACTCTGCTTGCAAATGAATGTAAAGTTAGCAAAATGTAACTACATCATTAGGTAGAGAATCACTATAAATGGAACAATCTCCATTCAACAGCTCTGTATGAGCAACAAGTTATCGGGCATTATATTAACAATTAAGAAATATTATTTGCACATTATTCGCGCGGCGTTATAGCTCGTACTCGAAATATATATAACTTTAGTGTTTTTCGTGCATTCTCTCAGTTTGTACGACTCCTTTTAATTTGTACTTTGAATTATACTCGACTGGCAACTCACATACTCAAGGCAATACAACTATATACTCGTGCAACGAGTTTTAGTTCTCTCAACTTCATTCTCAATAAATAAATTTAATAAATTCCATCACATTTTGCTCTGAAATACTGGAAACACTGAATTAAGCCAACCAGCAGAAATTCAAAGATTTCCTAATCCGTACTTATTTTTAATTTTCAATGCATCTTACTCGGTTGCTCAAAGCTGCTCTTCAGTTCTGAGGCGCCTAAACAAATACAAAGGGCTTTAATCCTTGTCATAAATAGCTTAAAATAAGCCTAGCCTGACAAATGAATTTGCAATTTTTCACTATTTCTACGATTCCGGCTCAATTATAAATTTTGTGCACAGTAATCGCAATAGTCAACGGAGATTTAAAGACACAATTTATTAATCATTATACAAAAATATGTACGGAATTCAGCATTTCGAGATTGCAAGACTTCTAAGCACCACGATAGTGACAGAGCACAATCTTTTGAAGTTCCGAATGAAAATATTTGTGCGGGAACACAATTTCAGATTACATCGATTTATTTGCATAGCAGCTTAATAATATTTGGTTTAGTGTTTAGCAACTGCCACTTCCTGAAACCGATAACATCCTCTTTAAATAATCAACTAAGATATTTCAAATTTCATTAACCGAAGAATAAACAAAAAGAAAATGACTGTGAAATTTGATCAATTTATAATGAGACCCTCGCGGTGAAACGCCCAAATATCAGTTCCGAAGTTTAAGAAAACTGGTACAAGTATTCGGAGATGAGTAGATTTAGAATCTCTACGAATAGATTTAGAATCTGTACGAGTAAATTTAAATCTGTACGAATAGATTTAGAATATTTTCGAGTAAATTTAAAATCTGTACGAGTAGATCTAAAATATTTACGAGTAGATGTAGAATCTGTAGGAGTAGATTTAGAATGTACGAGTAGATTTAGAATGTACGAGTAGATTTCGAATGTATGAGTAGACTTAGAATGTATCAGTAGACTTAGAATGTGCAAGCTGACTTATAGATAGTACGAGTAGACTTGGATAGTACGAGTAGACTTGGATAGTACGAGTAGATTTAGAATCTAAATTGAAAAAAATAACATGTCCGTGCGCTTAGCGGTGCTTTTAATTGGAGGTACTCTGGACGATTTAGGTTACAAATGTTGTTTTGAATAAACACTGGGAAATTTTTTACGTGTTGTTCCTTCCGATGTTCTTGAAATTTGAACTGATGATGAAACTCGCCTTTAAAACGCTTGTTTGAAAGTTTCAAGAACGTTCTTGTTATTTTCTTTTATATATTCTTAGGTAAATAAAACTGAAGTGATCACGTAAACTTAGTTTCGGTAATTAAAGGCCTCCACTTTAGCCAATTTTATCAAAATTTTAAAATTATTCCTCAAGTAACTAGTGCACTAATAATTTATTATAAATAATTAAATAATTACATTATCAATTATCAAATTGTCATCGTCCTGATTTAGATGTACGCAAGAAAACAATGTCCGTTCAGCGTAGTTTCCGAACGTATCGAGCCCAGCATATTAATGCCCACACTTTTTTATCGACTTTCACATATCCTTAATTTGTCCTGAAGGCAGACAATGGGGCAGTTCATTCCACAGTTATTATGCCCGACACTTTCCCCTCCAACCACACGCCCCCTCCTCACTGCTCCGTCCACTCGGCATTCGGAACGTCTTCAGTCCTCCGGTCGGAAGAACTCTTCCAATGCAACTTCAATTTGTTGCAGAATTTCATTCAAGTTAGTTATTTGCTGGCTGAAAATACGCACTTTGCGGTTAAAATCAACTATGTCATTTTAAAGCTGGATCGTTAGAACGTAATGTGACAGGCTAATTGTTATATCTGACCCCACATTAATTGATTAATACACTCTTGCACAGTAATTATAATTCCGAGGATGCTCTGTTGTTTCTGGCTTCAAAATCCACCCGACACCAAGACGTATTTACGCTTTTATCTTGCATTCAGTGAGAAATCTTTCTTATTTCTGTCATCAATATGTATACATTCAGCCTACATAAAGACGTTAAGTCTTTATTATACATTCAGTGAGGAGGTTTTCAAATTTCTGTCATCAATATCCACCCTACGTCAAGACTCTTATACCCAGTTTTTGTTATATCATGAAATGGGCCTCCATACACCAACCCTATAGTGTCTTATGCCACCAAGCCTATAGTGTTATCAAAACTTTAGATCACCGACATAATCCTTTTCCTCGGAAGCGGTTTTCTCCGGAGCGGTTCAAGTGCAAATATTCTTTTTGACATTCATCATCAGCCAATGAGCATGATAACTTACATTATTCTTACTTACATTATTCGAATGAGCATGATAACAGTACATATATTGTGCCTACTTGCATTGTTATTTATTGTTGACAGACACCCCGCAACACTCGCCCAACATTTAATAGTATTTCGTTCCAGCTACAAAGAAAGTGTTTCCGTTTCTTTAAGTATTAATGATGACATTTTCTCATCTGCACAATTGTGACCATTGCAATTCCTGGAAACAGTATAAATGTTTGTTGTTTACACACGTGGCATTCAACAATTAATCTCATGGCGTTTTGTTGTCATGCTTCCATTTCGAGGGTATCGTTCATAGAGTTTTTCATGATGCCTTCACCATTGTGGGTCACCAAATAATGTCATGAGATTTAGTTCAACTCTACATGTTGCTTTACTTTCCATTTAATTCTATGATTCGAGTGCACATATCCCCCGATTGACGTCTTTTAATTTGTGGTTGATTATTCATATGATCGTTTTTGTCGTGGTGAATGCGCCTTAAGTTATTCTCGCATGTTCTCGTTAATGGACAATGGAATGCTGTTATAATGTACCCTGCGCCTTACTTAAGTTATGCTCGCATGTTCTCGTTAATGGTCAATGGAATGCTGTTAATGTTACCCGCGCCTCACTAAAGTTATGTCGCATGTTCTCGTTTGAAACTTCATTTCACCTCCAGCTTTCATGGCGCTCGAGAAATTGGGTTGTTCTTCCTAACACATCTTTATTCATTGCCGTTTATATAACATAACGTACATTCAGTTGATTTCTACAGTATATCAATATAGTATCAGCAACGCCTAATTCACTCGTCATTGAATATTGTAACAAACGTCGCAACTTCGTTGTGAACACAAAATAAGAAAACTTCTGCGACGACAGACTTTCTTGCCTCAAGTCATGAAAATTACTGTAAAGATACGTATATACAGCTTATTGCTATTCCCCTCAGTTTTGAAAGAATCAAAAGTTATCTTTCCTCATAAATTAATTTAGTGCTGGACTAATTAATTCTGTTTTCTGTGTACCCTTTAAACTTCAATAATATTGTTGTAACATAAACGTCATCTTTAGAAACATTAAACTATTTTCTAGCCGACCCTTTGTATTGAATTATAACCATATAATATCACACTGTCGGAACATGTTATTAATAAGATTTAATATCTATCTTCGATTCCGCAGATCACATGTGGTCACACGAGCTATAAGGATGAATGAAACAACACCGAATAAATAACTATGTAGTATTAAGAAGACCACATATAAAAACGTAAACAACGTAAGAATTAACACGTTATTCCTGAGGACATCACCGACATAAGACGTCGCAGAGGCTTCGTAGGCAATGGCCGCGGCTTGGAAAGCTTTAGTAGAGGGAGTAATTGTAAATAGTGCCGTTGTTTATTTAATAACAACATAACATTGCGTCCTGGTTATTTCCTTAAGACTTTAAGTATCAAAAGTAAGTTGACTACTTGTCCGTGTGATGGCGCGGAGATTTATTCCGATTTCTATTCTCAAATCTCGATTTCTTTTCACGATTTCGATGTTCAAATTCTAAGGGAGATTAAAAAATTTAATGCGACCAACTGATCTACGTTGATCGCGTATATTGTTACAACCTACGTTGATTCATATTAAGATTATAAAACATTTTTATCGAAAATGTACTTATACTTTCTGCAAAATATTCATAAAATATGCTACATTTCAGTGCAATAAAAAGTATGCCTAGCAATCACAATACCAAAATTCAACCGTCAATTCTGACAAGTTTCAGGTCTAGGCAGTCTTCATTTGTGACTCTTCGTGTAATTAAATAGCCATTATACATAGTTTTTTTAAATAAAGTATGTACTACTTCTTCGTTATATATATTAAATAATTTGCACAAATACTGATTCTTGGGCTATTGCCTCCTCAAGTCTGTGTGGAGTATACGTGATACAATTCCCACTTTGTAATCCACTCAAATTACTGACCGTGTACAGGAAATGTGGATGAATCAGACACCATATTATCGAGTCTCTAAAAGAATATCTATCCTATACTTTGTCTCAAAGGAATAATTATTTTCTTGTTCACGTGACTAAATAAATACATTCAATTTTCTGATTTCATCATGAAACAACATAAAATAACAAGGCCTAAAATTTAGTTTTGCATTAATAATTACTCTGAAATCCAGCCATAACAATAAGCTCTACGCCGCATTGTTCAGCCTCAGCGCACGTAAAAAGACCAGGATGAAATTCTGTCTTCGCAAGATTGAAGCTGAGAGATTAGTAATTAGTTAAAAATACGGTGGTATCCCTTGAAATGTACCTTTCACAAACATCGAGGTATCAAATGCGGGCGGTAACCTAATGGTATCTTTTAAAGTATCCGTTTTATAAGTACCATGGCAACAAATGCGGGCGGTAAAGTAATGGTATCTTTCTGAGTATCCGTTTTATAAGCACCATGGTAACAAATACGGGCGGTAACTCGATGGTATCTTTTTAAGTTTCCTTTTCGTAAGTAAAAAAAATGCATGCAGACGATAACTTGATGGTATTTTTTCAAGATTCCGTTCTACAAAATTCTCAGATAACAAATGCTTGCGGTAACTCAGTTCTTTTTTTAAGTCTCCGTTTTATAAGTACATATGTAGGTAATAAATAGGTGTGGTAACTCAATGGTATCCCTTATAGAAGTCGTCCTGGGGCTGCTTCACGAAGTAGCCCCATGGGGCGAAGTAGTCCTTGGTAGGCCCTCTGTAGGCCTGGATTTTAACGAGGCCCAGTGAGCCCCCTCCGTGGTGGGGGGCGTAGGGGCTGTCGGGGAGACTGCGCCCCGCACACAGCAGCACCATCACCGCCATCACCACCCACTTACATTAGCTGTAACATTGAAACGTTCAAACATGTAATGTTGAAACGTTCAAATATGTAACGTTGAAACGTTCAAACATGTAACGTGGAAACGTTCAAACATGTAACATTGAAATGTTCAAACATGTAACGTTGAAATATTCAAACATGTAACGTTGAAATGTTCAAACATGTATCGTTGAAACGTTCAAACATGTAACGTTGAAACGCTCAAACATGTAATGTTGAAACGTTCAAACATGTAAGGTTGAAATATTCAAACATATAACGTTGAAACGTTCAAATATGTAGCGTTCCAACAATTAACAATCAATTGTTCCAACAGGTAACATTCAACCGTTCCGTATTCATTATGATATAAAAGAGCTTATCATTTTAAGTTTAGTTAGAAATGTTGTGAAATTAACAAACGAAGTTCAACTGACAATTGTTATTTTTATTATTAAATATTTGAATAGAACCAGGCAAGTGGTAGGCAAAAACTGTTTTATTATTGCTAAAAAATCTAACATGAATCGTCATGAATATCAAAAACCTTTGTGAATCAAAATAAATATAATAATCAAAACATTTACAAACACCGTTATGTGTAATTTTACTAGAAAACACCAAAAAAAGAGCGTATTTGCCTAGTTTCATGAGTGAATATTATTAAAACTTTAGTTAATAAATTTATGAGTCAAATTACAAAGTGAATATCCACTGATGCGTTTTGCTTTGCGCCCCATTCACGCTAATTAATGGTGCTCCACATTCGCACGTTGTGATTGCGCTTGAAATATTTCAACGTGGAGTAGAAATATTGATTTATTTCAATACCCAGCACATGTGGTGTTGAACTCACGCATTTTACAGCAGATGATAACATTATACAGCACATGTGGTGTTGAACTTACACGTTTTACAGCAGCTGATAACATCATACAGAACATGTGGTGTCGAACTTACACATTTTACAGCAGATGATAACATCATACAGAACATTTGGTGTTGAACTTACACATTTTACAGCAGCTGATAACATCACACAGAACATGTGGTGTTGAACTTACACATTTTACAGCAACTGATAACATCATCAGAAGAGGAAGCAAGCCGCGGCACTGACAAGTTAACAAGCAAGCGTTACATTGAAGCCGACTTATGAATCGCCCTCCTTATATGTTCACATTCAGGCATGAGTTCGCATTCAGGCAAAGACTAATAGAGTCTCATGCCTTCAAGCTGCAACTTTTACTTTACTTTTTTACTCAACAGGTTTGGCTGCCTCGTTTCCTGTCCTATCAAACATAAGTTTCTAGATAGGAACAATTGCTGTCCAAGTAAACTAGAACGCTTTCGCTACACGGGGGCATAAATAGTCACATTCAACTTAGTTTTGAAAGTATGAAAAGTTATCTTTACTCATAAATTAGTTAAACGGTGGACTAATTAATTCGGTTTTCTGTGTACTCTTTATACTTCAATTGTTGTAAACTGAATATAATCTTTAAAAATCTTAAACTAACGATTTATAGTTGACAAACCGACCCTTTGTATTGGATTATAACCGCTAATATTACACTTTCGGAACGTGTTACTAATAAGATTTACGATCTATCTTCAATTCCGTAAATCACATATGGTCACATGAGTTATAATGATGAATGAAACTACCCCGAATAAATAAATATATAGTATTAAAAGACCCAGAAATAAAAACGTAAACAACGTAAGAATTATAGCACGTCGATGCTGCTTTTTCACCAGCAGCCGTGACATTGCAAGAGTTACAGTGATAATGCAGTCGCAACTGGACACGTTCTATGCTTGGACCAAACAGTGGGGACTGACCTTGAACCTAGCCAAAACAAAATGCATGCTGTTTACCAACAAACAAGCCAATACAATCCCATTGTTCTTTGATGGCTGTGTCCTGGAATTTGTTAAACAGTTACAGATATTTAGGTGTGGTTCTTGATGCACCATAGCTAAGATGGGTTAGAAATAAAATGCCCTTAAATTAAATTATATCCCAATTGTATTCTCTCAACTGTAATCTTTCAAACATTACTGATGGCCCTACCAATTGATTCATCTGATGAGAACACAACTGCAAATAATGAATCCCTCATTCATTTAATGCCTTTGCTTGCAAATTAATGTAAAGTTGGCAAAATGTAACTACATCATTAGTTAGAGAATGACCAAGCAGAAAAATTTCCATTCAACAGCTCTTTGTATATGAGCAATATGTTATCGGGCATTACATAAACGATTAAGAAATATTTGGTCAGACATTTTTCTTGCGGCCCTATATAACTCGTACAGCAAATTTATATAACTTTAATGTTTTTCGTGCATTATTTCAGTTGGTACGATGCCTGATCACTCGCACTTAGATTCATACTTTAATTGTTTCGAAACTGCCACTTCCTGAGACAGATAACATCCTCTATAAATGATCAAATAAGATCGTTCAAATTTCATTAACTGAAGAATTACATACAAAGAAAATGACAGTAAAATTTGATCAATTTTTAATGAGACCCTCTCGATTTAGCGCCCAAACATCAGCACGCAAGAAAACAGGTACAAATATATTCGGAGACGAGTAAATTTAGAATGTATGAGTAGACTTATAATGTACGAGAAGACATGGAATCTGAACGAGTAAATTTAGATTTTAGAATATACGAGTAGACTTAGAAGATACGAGTAGATTTTGAATGTACGAGTCGACATAAAATGCACGAGTATATTTAGAATCTAAATTGACAAAAATAACATGCCCGTGCGCTTAGCGGTACATTTGGAGGTATTCTCTGGGCGATTTAGGTTACAAATGTTGTTTTGAGTCAACACTAGGAAATTTTTTTACGTATTGTTCCTTCCGATGTTCTTTAAATCTTGAACTGATGATGAAACTTGCCTTTGAAATGCTTTCTTGAACATTTCGAGAACTTTCTTGTCGTTTTCTTTTACTAAAATTCTTAGGTAATTTAAAACTCACATGAACTTAGTTTCAGTAATTAAAGGCCTCCACTTTAGCCGATTTTATCAAAATTTTAAATTATTCTTCAAGTCACTATAGTGCCCTAATAATTTATTATAAATAATTAAACATAATTATCAAATTATCAATTAACATAATTATCAAATTATCAATTATCAAATGTTCATCGGCTAAATTTAGGTATACGCAAGAAAACAATGTCCGTTCAGCGTAGTATCCTAACGTACAGTGCACAGCATAAATGCCCACACTTTTTTATCGACTTTCACATATCCTTAATTTGTCCTGAAGGCAGACAATGGGGCAGTTCATTCCACAGTTATTATGCCCGACACTTGAGGAAGTTTTCAAATTTATGTCATCAATATCCATCCGATACGTCGAAAGACTTTCATTCACAGTTATTGTTCAATCATGAAATGGACCTCCATACGCCAAGCCCTGATGTCCATGTGTCATCGAAAGTTTAGATCATCGACGTAATCCTTTGCCTCAGCAGTGGTTTTCTCAGCAGCGGATCAAGTGCAAATATTCTTTTTGACATACATCATCAGCCAATGAACATGATAACTTACTTTCTTCTTTATATAGAAAGTACGTAAAGGTAGTGTCCTCTTGCATTGTTATTTAAGATTGACACGGCAGCTAGCAACACTCGCCCAACAATGGTATTTCGTTTCAGCTACAATGCAAATGCTTCTGTTTGTATAGGTATTAATTATGTGATTTCAATATCCGCATGATTGTGACCATTTCAATTCCTGGAAACAGTTTAAATGCTGGTTACTTTTCACACGTGGCATATAGCAATTTATCACATGGCATTGTGTTGTCGTGCTCCCATTTCGAAGTTATCGTTTATAGAGTTTTTCATGATGCCTTCACCGTTGTGGGTCGTCAAATAATTAAAAGGTAATATAAGAGTTTGTTCAAATCTACAAGCTGCTTTACTTTCCAATTTAATGTTATGATTCGAGCTCACATCCCCCGATTGACGTAATTTTATTTGTGGTCCATTATTCAAATGATCGTTTTTGTCCTGACAAATGCGCCTTAAGTTATGATCGCATGTTCTCGTTAATGGACAATGGAACGCTGTTAATTTTCACGTTAAGTTGTTATGCTCGCATGTTCTCGTTTGAAACTTCATTTTCGCCCTCAACATTTCGCTTGAGTAATTGTGGTATTCTTCCTGACAGTTCTTCATATATTGCCGTTTATAGAACATAAAGTACATTCAGTTGACTTCCACAGTGTATCAATTTAGTTCCAGTAACGCTTAATTCACTTCTCATTGAATATTTTGCCATAACCCGTTACAACTTTGTTGTGAACATTTAAGAAGAAAACTTCTGCGCAGGCGGACTTTGTTGTTTCAAGTCACGAGAAAAACTGTATATAGAGCTACGTAAATTCAGTTTTTTAATCTTCCCCTAAGCTTTGAAAGAATCAAAAGTGATATTTACTCATTAATTAGTTAAATGCTTAACTATTATAATACTTTTTTCGGTATACTCTTTAAACTTCAATTGTTGTAACATAAAAGTCATCTTTAGAAACATTGACCAACTATTTATAGCTGACAAACCGACCCTCTGCATTAGATTATTGCCATAATATCACACTGTCGGAACGTGTCATTAATAAGATTTGTGATCTTTCTTCAATTCCACACATCACATATTGTCACATGAGTTATAAGGATGAATGAAACTACCCGCATAAATAACTATGTAGTATTGAGAAGGCCCACATATAAAAACGTAAACAACGTAAGAATTAACACGTTGATGCTGAGACATCACTGGCATAAGACATCGCGGAGGCCTCCTCTGCAATGGCCGCGGCTTTGTGATGGCGCTGAGATTTCTTCCGATTTCTTTTTTCAAGTTTCGATTTCTTTTAACGATTTCGATGTTCAAATTCAAAGCGATATTGACAGATTTAATGCTATCAACTGATCTGGAGCACATCATATATTGTTACAACCGATGTTGATCTATGGTAGGATAAAAAACATTTTTATCGGAAATATACTCATATTTTCTACAAAATATTTATAAAATATGCCGCATTTCGGTGTAATAAAAGTATGCCAGGCAATCGAAGTACCAAAAGTTATTTTAAATAAAGTATGTTCTACTTCCTCGTTATATATATTAAATAATATACACAAATACTGAATCTTGGGCTGTTGTCTCCTCAAGTGTGTGGGGAATACGCAATACAATTCCCACGTTGTAATCAACACAAACTATTGACCGTGTACATGAAATGCGGATGAATCGAATTATTCGCATTTTATCTTTTTATCCTTTATCATCCTTTATTTGAATGGATCAGGCACCAAATTATCAAGCCTCTAAAAGAATTTGTAACCAACTCTGTCTCATTGGGACAATTCTTTTCTTATTCAAGAAAAGAAATACATACAATTTTCTGATTTCTTATTCATGCGACTAAAGAAATACATACAATTTTCTGATTTCCTCGTGAACCAACGTAAAATAATAAGGCCTATAATTGAATTTGTACTAATTTTTCATCTGAAATCCAGCCAATAAGCTCTAGAATACAATATAATAATAAGCCTCCGAGCAGGTAAAAAGACCAGGATGAAATTCTGGCATTTGCAAGATGGAAGCTAAGAGATTAGTAATTAGTTAAAAATACGGTGGTATTTCGGTGGTATCCCTTGAAATGGGCCAGCACCGAGGTATCAAATGCGGGCGGTAACGTAATGGTATCTTTCAGAGTATCCGTTTTATAAGCACCATGGTAACAAATACGGGCGGTAACGTAATGGTATCTTTCTGAGTATCCGTTTTATAAGCACCATGGTAACAAATGCGGGCGGTAATGTAATGGTATCTTTCTGAGTATCCGTTTTATAAGCACCATGGTAACAAATACGGGCGGTAACTCGATGGTATCTTTTTAAGTTTCCTTTTCGTAAGTAAAAAAATGCATGCAGACGATAACTTGATGGTATTTTTTCAAGATTCCGTTCTACAAAATTCTCAGATAACAAATGCTTGCGGTAACTCAGTTCTTTTTTTAAGTCTCCGTTTTATAAGTACATATGTAGGTAATAAATAGGTGTGGTAACTCAATGGTATCCCTTATACGTAGAAGTCGTCCTGGGGCTGCTTCACGAAGNTAACGTTGAAACGTTCAAACGTGTAACGTTGAAATGTTCAACATGTAACGTTGAAGTGTTTAAACGTATAACGTTGAAATGTTCAAACGTGTAACGTTGAAATGTTTAAACATGTAACGTTGAAACGTTCAAACGTGTAACGTTGAAATGTTCAACATGTAACGTTGAAGTGTTTAAACGTATAACGTTGAAATGTTCAAACGTGTAACGTTGAAATGTTTAAACATGTAACGTTGAAACGTTCAAACGTGTAACGTTGAAATGTTCAACATGTAACGTTGAAGTGTTTAAACGTATAACGTTGAAATGTTCAAACGTGTAACGTTGAAATGTTTAAACATGTAACGTTGAAACGTTCAAACGTGTAACGTTGAAATGTTCAACATGTAACGTTGAAGTGTTTAAACGTATAACGTTGAAATGTTCAAACGTGTAACGTTGAAATGTCCAAACGTGTAACGTTGAAATGTTCAAACGTGTAACGTTGAAATGTTCAAACATGTAAAGTTGAAACGTTCAAACATGTAAAGTTGAAGCGTCCAAGCATGTTATGTTGAAACGTTCAAACATGTAAAGTTGAAGCGTCCAAACATGTAATGTTGAAATGTTCAAACAGGTAACGTTTTTCTCTGCACCTCCGTTTACACTTATTAATGGTGCTCCACATTCGCGCGCAGTGATTGCGTTTGAAATAATTGTATATACGTGGAAAAGAAATCTTATATTTGTTTCAATTCCCAGCATATGGCATGTTAAACTTACACATTTTGCAGCAGATGATAACATCATACAGAACATGGGGTGTTGAACTAACTTACACATTGCACACCAGCCGATAACATCATACAGAACATAGCGTGTTGAACTTACACATTTTACAGTAGATGATAACATACAAACATGTGTTGAACTTACATATTTTACAGCAGATGATAATATCATACAAACATGTGTTGAACTTACATATTTTACAGCAGATGATAATATAGATGATAACATCATACAAACATGTGTCGAACTTACATATTTTACAGCAGATGATAATATCATACAAACATGTGTTGAACTTACATATTTTACAGCAACTGATAACATCATACAGAAGAGGAAGCAAGCCACGGCACTGACAAGTTAACAAGCAAGCGTTACAGTGAAGCCGACGTCTGCGTCGTCCTCCTTATAACTATAGAGACTCATGCCTTCAAGCTTCAGCTTTTACTTGAGAAAGTGTGAACAGGTTTGACTGCCTCGCTTCCTGTCCTATCAAACATAAGTTTCTAGATAAGAACAATTGTTGTCTAAGTAAACTAGAACGCTGTCGCTACACGGGGGCAGTGCACATTCGACTCAGAATTGAGTCGAATCTGTGTTGAGTGTAATTAAAAAATGTCGGCTTGTAAAATCGAGAAGTTTTTGTCCTTTCCCTAGTATATTGGAAGCCTCGGGATCTATTGATTCTATAAGGCAATAAGTTAATCGACTTGTAATTAACTTGAATAATTACTTTCTTCATTAAATTATGTACCAGCTCACAATTTCATGTCCACTCCTCAATTAAAATTAGGAATGGCTGCAGCGACAGCGACCATAAAGACAACTCAATTGATACCGCAACTCGTGACGAAGTCAGAACGCGGTCATGTCTGGAACGACTGTCTTTTGTTTACGTGGTCGCTTGTTTCCCGTTCAAATTGAAAAGAAACTAAGAAGAGGAAGAAAGTCGGGAACATATGAAAGGAGAAATCGAATTGTAAAACATGACTTCGGAAAAAAAAGAAATCAAGCTTTGTGTTTGGAATTTGAGAGATGCCAAAATGGGACATAGAATCATTAGGAACTTTTACTGAAGCCATTACGCACCTGCAGTACGTCAAACCTTTTATTACTTTCGCCGTTACATATTTTTATTGTCGCACAAATCAAATTTTGTTGAATGGGCCTGGGAAATTTTAAATGAATGTACTTTATTGAAGGTATCAAAGGCATTGGGAAAAGATTACCAAGATTACAGTAATTCTGGAGATTTGCAAGAATTTCGCGACATATTTAGGATTTTATGAGACTGAAATCTAACGTAAAATTAAATTTTAATCAAGATAGTTGCATAATCAGTCATTCCCTGACTTTCATTCGACCTTGATCACGACAATATTTTCCGATTTAAATCATTCGTAACTTGAATAACATAATTGAACTTCTTCAGAGAAGTTTTTTGAGAGTAATGGGATGAAAACCTGGCTTCATTTACTCTGATTCATGCTCTTTTTCTAGATTCATTATTCTTTCTTTACTCCAAGTACAAACTCGTCCAAGAACAGACTAGACAAAGCTATGGAGAAATATATGTTCAGACTTGAAATGCCTAGCACTATGTCAGACCCGGAGGAAGTCTAGTAGCTATTTTAAATTTTCGACAGTTTGGAAAAGATCCCGTTGAAGGACCTGTTTTTAGATCTCCTGTGTACAAGTCACCAAAAGTACAAAAATCAGCGACAGGCCACATCAGGCCTACTCTTCAGCGCCGACTTCACTATGCTATGCTAATTAATTAAGTGATGCCATATTGCACAGGAATCGAATCTGACTCGGTTCTCGATGGCATTGAATCGAAACTTTTTCTATTTTGACTTTTAGGGAGAAGACTGTAGGGCTTGTTTAAGTATGGTGAATTGAGATATACAAGTTCATCCTCTCCCTATTGTTTGGTGGGGGGCGTAGGGGCTGTCGGGGAGACTGCGCCCCGCACACAGCAGCACCATCACCGCCATCACCACCACCATCTGGATCGTCAAAACAGGTGTAAGATTTGGTGCGTTATTTGAGTAATTAATTATTAATTTAGTAATCATTATCCTGTGGTATAAGAATAGGAGAATAGTATCGGCACTGAAGAAATAGACCCATGGCCTGTAGCCGATTCTTGTACTTTTCGTGACTTGATTCACAATAGATCCGCCCTTTGGAACCCGATTTTTCCATAACTGACGATTGATTGAGATAGCTGCTGGACTTATTGCCTGGTCCGTAAGTTGCTAGGCATTTTAAGACTGAACAATTATTTTATTTAATGCGGCCATGTTCATTTATGTTCTTGATTTAAAATGACAGTCTTAATTACAGGTTATGAAGATTAGTTCAAACGATCGATACTGCGATCAATCGTTCAAACATGTAACGTTGAAACGTTTAAACTTGTAACGTTGAAACGTTCGAACATGTAATGTTAAAACGTTCAAACATGTAACGTTGAAACGTTCAAACATGTAACGTTGAAACGTTCAAACATGTAGCGTTGAAACGTTCAAACATGAAACGTTGAGACGTTCAAACATGTAACGTTGAAGCGTTCAACATGTAAGGTTGAAACGTTCAAACATGTAGCGTTGAAACGTTCAAACATGTAACGTTGAAACGTTCAAACATGTAGCGTTGAAACGTTCAAACATGTAGCGTTGAAACGTTCAAACATGAAACGTTGAGACGTTCAAACATGTAACGTTGAAGTGTTCAAACATGTATCGTTGAAACGTTCAAACATGTAACGTTGAAACGTTCAAACATGTGACGTTGAAACGTTCAATCAGGTAATGTTGAAACGTTCAAACATGTAACGCTGAAACGTTCAAACNATTCTGGGTGTTGAAATAATTTTTGATTGGGCCCTAGGGGTTTTTTCTTCCGGGGTGTTGGTCGGCAAGGTTGGATTTTATTTCACAGTGAGAAGTTGGTTCACAGATCACAGTTGGGTGTTCATAGCATAGGGGTCACCACTTTAGGGAGAAGACTGTAGGGCTTGTTTAAGTATGGTGAATTGAGATATACAAGTTCATCCTCTCCCTATTGTTAGGGAGACTTTAGGGAGAAGTACTGTTACTAGTAAAGTAACAGTAGTCTGTCAAAACCCTAAATCTCCCTAAACAACCCTGCAGCCATCTCCCTAAAGTGGTGACCCCTATGCTATGAACACCCAACTGTGATCTGTGAACCAACTTCTTACTGTGAAATAAAATCCAACCTTGCCGACCAACACCCCGGAAGAAAAAACCCCTAGGGCCCAATCAAAAATTATTTCAACACCCAGAATTCTAACGGCCATAACAGAATCATAACACTAGAAATGTCTAATAGCTGCCTTACCCCCAAACTGAAACTCAACAGTAGTAAAGTGGATACTGTTAGGGAGACTATCCACTTTAGGGAGAAGACTGTAGGGCTTGTTTAAGTATGGTGAATTGAGATATACAAGTTCATCCTCTCCCTATTGTTCGTAGTATATAGGCATCTCGTCTAGAAAATGACTTAGCTAAACAATGCGCGATTGGCAGATGGTTCTCCACTGGCGTTCTTACGAAATTTTCACAATATTCTTTTTGGTACGATTTAACAAAATATTTTCGACATTTACTAAACTTCATCATTCCGTTATTACAAGAGTGTTATTCGTACTCGAAAATTGATCATTAATTACTGTATATTTTATAATGGTTTAAAGTGAAATTGATGAAATCCGAAATACGTAATCGAAATCATGATCATTAAGTAAGATATTGTTACAGAGGTCGATAATCACGAGTTTAAAGGTTTAATAAAATTAATTGTGGCATTCGAGAGAAATGCTAGTGCGAGATGTGAATTCGAGTCACTACAGACTTACGTCCTGCATATTCCGTTCTTTGCATTGATATAATACTTTCAATTGTTTTTTCGCGTGAAGAAACAGTGCTTTTTACTTAAAAAAAAAACACTTTTCTATGATCAGTTTGCACGTATTTCTATGATAGGAAATGTACAAGCGGCACGGTCAAATACGTTATACGTCAGAAATATTACGCATTACCATGCAGTATGACAGACGTAAAATAGACCAATTTATATAAACTCAGATCAGCTAATTAACCTGACAATTCCATTTCCCTAGTTATATTAAAAGAAAGAAGTATGAATAATCACGTCAAGTCAAGGCTGCAGAGTGAATCATGCTGAGATTCTGAATTGGTATGGTAAGAATTTCTGTCCTCTGGGAACGCTCTAGCCATCTCGAGCAAATCCGACCAGCAAGCCACGGTCATGAATTTAAACGTCGACAAACCCATTTTTAACCTTTGCCGTTGAAATCCTATACGACGACATATACGAATCGTCTCCCGACTTACCGACCTTTTTCTTCCCCATACTTAACAAACACCAGCACTCACTTCCTTCTCTAAATTCTCTAAACAGATTTGACCTCTTGAGTTTCTCCGAATTCCTACGATCTCTCAGCTCCGATTCCAAAATGCTTTCTGTTGCCGTTTCTTCTCCAGGTCCTCATAGGGTCAACCTTCAAAACGTTTATTAGAGCGCCTTTGGGTTTGCATTCACAGCTGTACTTCAGTTGTCCGTATTACCTGCTCGTGTGGAGGTGTAATGTCAGGTGTCATTGGGTCGAATGACTTCCAGGAAACGCCCGGACTTCCTACCATCAAAAAGGAGAAGTCCATGTCCTCTGGGTCTGTCCTGTACCAGGAAGACCTACTCCGCTGGCGACCGATACACGCACCCTACCAAGCATTGGAATGGTTTATGTTCTCAATTTGAGAAGCGCTCTCGTTTGCTACTTAATCAGCCTTGCAGTCAATCAAAAACCACTGGGCCCTAGCTGTCTTCCTCTTCTTGCCCACCTCGCCAACACACCTATCTCCAAGGCCTCTAAATTTTCTCATTATCCCTATCTCCAAGCTTGGAAAACCCAAAGACCGAGGCTGCCTCATGCCGCCCCATACATATATCTCTCTCCTATGTTCAGACTATCTGAGTGACTCTGACGCCCTCGTTTAGTCGATTAGTAGTAGTTACCAACTCTGTTATCTCACTTAATACCGTCTTCGCGCTCTCGCACTAGACCTCGACTGTCATTTGCTCCCGACGATCTCCTACCCGGATGGTATCGTCCGATATCGCGTTTGGTATTGTCAACAACGCCCTTCTTCACGCAACCTCTGACCTCCAGTACAGCCTAGTCCATTGAATATGTTGCTTCCTTAAACGCATGCTGTCGTCATGCTTGTAACGCAAAATTCAATCCATATTCATGGCCTTATGCAACGGAGTACCTTGAGTCGGTTATCTCCCCAGCAGTATTAAATCCATTTATATCTAGCCATAGAGTGCGTAAATTTGAAATTTTTCTAAATTGAACATTGTGGAGGTCTACGTGGGCACTTCCGACAATTTTATCACCAAGTGGTTGAGTATTGCCCGAGGCACATCATTCCTTGAACTCATCCCCCTGACACCAACAAATCCTGACCTCCGAACATCCTTTGAGTCACATAGTATAGTATAGTATAGTATAGTATAGTATAGTACCACCACTGCCCTGGATGTAATGGACCATCATGATTCCTGCCTTCCGGAACGGAGCCTTCAACACTTCAAGCCGTCCGTATCTAGGCCGTGGGTCGAACCAGCCCTCGGTCGAACGGCCACTGGTCGAAGGACGATAAATTTTGGAACAGAACTATGCTATCTGAAACCTAACCTTAGATGCGGTGAACGTAAAATTACGTAATTTAACGATGCCCGGAAGTCAGATTCGATCCGCGGCCTGGTGGTGCACGGCAGGTGGTGGTCAAGGCCAGAGAAGGACAAAGCCGAGTGGTGCACGGCTGATTAGTGGATATCCGGAGAGATCCAATGCGTTCGATTCAGGGCTTATTGGTGCACAAAATTGGTGGTGCACGGCTGCGCTCCCGAAAAATCGTCATCGACGTCGGTCAACCTTATATTAGTAATAGTTCAACCATGCTCATGCCCATCGGCACTTATGAGTGGAGTGATCGCCGGACAGGTTTTTAGGAGTCACTCAAACAAAAATTGATCTGCATGAGATGCTTGATACATATTAACAATAAATTTTAATTTTAGCTAAATTGACTCATTTTAAGACTAATATGAACACAAAAGTCAATAGTTAATATTAGAAGCATTACTTAGTGAGTTTTTAGTGATTGTCTACGCCGTTGGCAACAGGTCAAAGTTGTCGGCAGACATTAAAAAATTAGAGAGATACTTGTTTCTTAGCTTTTTAATTTTGTTAAAAATATTTTCAAAAGTTTATGTAACAACTTAATAACTATTTATTGAAAGAAATCCGACTGAATTTTATGGCTGATTACACAGTATAGTTTTCTTTTCAGTAGATCGTCATTCCGCAACCCCGTAGGTTTCTCCTGTCCGTCTTCGTTAACATCGAAAAAAAGACATTACCGTTATTGCGTGAGTTACTTTGCTACTACCTAGTACCTACTAGTAGGGTACAACTAGCTACTGTGATAATGTGATTGTGTGATAGGTAGTTGCTCTTTCGCTGATCTGCTCTGCAGGCTGCTGCAGTGCTGCTCGCCGGCTCGTGCTGATTATCACTGGATGAAACCAAACTATATTTGCTTGCAGTCCATTATATCTACTCTACAATCTACATAGCTATATAATAATAATATATATCTATTCAAATTCTATTGTTTATGAGTCTTGTACTTGTAGCTATTAATTTTACAAGTTCTATTAGAAGTAAGAAGACAGCAGATTTTTGGTGTCAAAAAAGTTCACCTTGCAGTATATTTGGAATTTTCTTACATATTGTTAGGATTGTGTGGTCCAAGCTCCAAGGTCACAAATTTCAATACATTTAGAATATTTAACCACTCACCACTGGAAGTCTGGAACTGACCACTGGAGTGGCCCAGTGGTCCAGGTTCAGAGTACCAGGATTGGTGCAGAGAGGCACAGCCTTGCAGGTTCAATCCCAGCTCCTTGCCCACCTAGTCTGGAAAAGTCCTATTTTTGTCTGAAATATCGCGGCTCTAATATCATATAATTTCAGTAGGTATGAAATCTCGCGGCTCGAATGTCATAAATTTTTGTTTGATTAAAAAATCGCGGTTTGCACTTCGCAAACATGTCA
>NW_025937541.1:0-7765 GCF_000764305.2 Hyalella azteca | reverse complement strand
TCTCTTGGATGAGCTGCTGGCTCCCTGGTGACTCTTTCTTTGCTGCAATACACTTTGTCGCTTACTTTTAGGGGGGCAATTTACTTTTTGATTTTCAGGTGTAGTCTGTCTCTTATACACATCTCTGAAGACTGAGAAATATATTAAATGCAAGAATTTCAATCTAAATGTGTCGGCAAGATCTTCTGAAGGCGAAAATTTTGCCGATAATGCGTCGCCGTAGGTCTTTAAATCTTCGTTCACTCTCTGCACAGTGGCTCCTTGCACTTTGCACTTTGCAGTGCAGCAGTTTCTGGTCAGAATCGGCAGGGAGGCCAGGTAGACGGTAGTTTTGCACTTTTGCACAGCAGAATTGTAGCAATGATCCAATGACTGACAAGTTTGAGACCACAAAATGCTAATGAATGTTCTGCGTTGTTAAGAATTGGCAACAGGCCTATAACCTAACAAATGCTGAGCTGCCTGAAATTTAGCTATTATTCTTTTATTATTAATCATTTTCCATTGACATGGTGCCAATCCATACTCCATAGGTTATTCAAAAAGATTCATTGAATCATTATGAATCATACACTTTTGGTAACAAATAGGTGGTATTCATCTAGCAGGAATATTGCAGCTCTAAAAATAAAAATAAAAAATTATGTGACACCAATACTAGCAGTGACAGCCCTAGCTCAGAGCCTCAGGCTAGTTGCAGCCTAAAGATTCTTTAGGCAAAATCACCCGTTGAGGCGTCAACGAGTCGTTGATGGGTGATTTTTGCTCTTGTACGGGTGACTCCTGCCCATTATCCCAGTCTGGCTAAAGAAGGAATACATTAATTTCATTCTGAAGCTGCTGTTAAATGATAGTCTTTTCCTGCAGTTTGGAAAAATTCTAGCCAATATTTCTGAATCTGCACAGATTAATTAAGCCTTAAAAGTTAAGGAGAGCATCTCATGGTTTCAGTCAAAAAACTTTTATTTATGGACAGATCGTTTTGAAACTTGGTAGGCCTATATGTGTGTAAAACAGAAATGTAAGACTTGTTCATGTANGTCTTTTCCTGCAGTTTGGAAAAATTCTAGCCAATATTTCTGAATCTGCACAGATTAATTAAGCCTTAAGGGGAGCGTCTCATGGTTTCAGTCAAAAAACTTTTTTATTTATGGACAGATCATTTTGAAACTTGGTAGGCCTATATGTGTGTAAAACAGAAATGTAAGACTTGTTCATGCAAATTTTTTGAAAAAATGCAAAAAAATTGTAAATTCCTAGAAGCATAGAAAAAGGCATAAAAAGGGGGGTTTTCAAGCTACTAGATTAGGATTTTCAAGGTACACCATAGAGAATTAGAGATACATATCATCCGATGTGTAAAGATACATATATGATATACATTTTGTTCATTTCCAGTAATTTGTTGTAGCCTCTTTCAAAATTCTTATTTTTGTGAGTGGGAGGGGGGATTTTTTGTCCGTTTATTATTTCCTTTCCTTTCCCTCCTCCTTTTTGCAAAATATAATCCAAACTATATCAAAATTACAAAAAAAACTACTATCATTCTCTAGATCTTTTCTTTACAAATCAAATGGTATATCTCTCAATGCTGTATATATATAACTTATTAAATTTATCGAAGGAGGAGATTTAAGATTGAAATTTTTTTAAGATAAGATTTTATTTAAGATTGAAATTTTCACTTTTCATGAGCACTAAAACACTGAAACTTTTGATAATAATGGTAGCCTTTGAAGGTATAGGTCTTACTTGCGCTTTGCCGGCTGTCGTGAACTAACAAATGAAAGTACAAACAGGGTTTTAAGCTTTTTAGATGTGCACATTTTGGACCTTTAAAATGATACTAAAAACAGAAAAACTAGAATTTTCTATTTTTGACCAAGATGCTCCCCTTAACTCTTGATCAATTTCTTCAAAAATGAAGAGTTTAAAGCATATATTTTTATAGTATATTTATGAAAATTTCTGGAAAAAATTGTCATCTCTCTCAATTTTTATTGAAGAAATTAAATAGTAGGTCTGATTCTTAAATGGGCTGGAATGAGCAATAATGTCTGCAAGCACAAGCAAGATTGAAAATATCTTACCAATTATAGAATTTTGTGGCTTCAAAGTGACAGACGGTATTACCAACAAATTTGGAGTCTTGCTGGCCAATCATGTACTTTTGTTAATTATTAGATAAGAAGTCATTTGTCTACTAACAATGCACATAAGTAACCACTCAGCAGCCCCAACTGAAAATTTTGTTTTCTTGATGAATGTATTAATTTTCATACATGCTGCAAAATTGGGCTCTAGCATACAATGATGGATTTAGGAGGTATATCTGGGTCATGCCACCGAGTTTTCGGTGGCATGACCGAATTTCGGTATTTTCCTAAAATATACTTCATTCCTTCAAATTTAAAAGTTTTGGTGCATTTAGTATGTTTTGTTTCATACTGGCATATTTAGTACATGCTTTCTTTAATGTGAAAGTAATACTTTGATGTTGATGGCCCCATGCAACTGACATTTGGTTGACAGCTGTTGACACTTGATTGACAGCTGTTGACATTTGATTGACAACTTGACTGACACTTCCCAGTCATATAAAGTCATGGAGATATGGCCATGCCCTATTCACAGGCAAGATCCAGTTGATTGTTACTTCCTGCTTCAATCTTTTTACAGATTTTGTTGCCAGTAGTTCAGTGAGACCAGTGATGCCAGTGAGCACTGCATTACCTTGCTGTGTGACAGAATTCAATTATATTCAAAATAATATTTAGGCATTCTGTGGGATAAGTGGTATTTTTTTTACTCAGAAAGCATGTAGCTCAGTTTGAACAGGCTTATTTATACATTTAATATCCCAGTTCTTCCAGTTAGTGCAGAAGCTACTGTACTTAACTTGCTGCTTTTCATGTGTGTAACATCACACTCTTCATCTTCTTGCAAATTTATTGAGCAGATTTTATTAAAAATATACATTAGTTATTGTATGTTTAAAATTTTTAGTACATTTTCCTTCAATATTTTCTGCCAGAGTTTTTTTATCTTGTGCACTTTGTAAAATGAGAGCTCATAAGACCTACCTAGTGAGGTTTTGTGTGAAAGTAAATTAGCTGCATAACAGGCAGCAGGCTGGAATTCTAGAGGGGTATTAAATTAACCAGTACTACACATAGCGTATTGGACACAACCAATCAATGTCTGAAATGGATGACATCACAATCCTGCCAACCAATCAGTCTGGAGATGGGCACTCATCCACTCAAAAATGGCAAGCTTTATACACTATCCTTGAATCCCAGCCTGACAATCAGTATATATTTATCTATCATGTAAAACTATAAAACAAGCCCCTGTAAATCTGCTGCCAATCTGAGGCTTTTTTGTTGATGCTAAAACTCCAATCCAGTATATACTTGCATGCAATTTTCATATTGACCAAAGCAAATTATAGGTGAGGAAAATGTTAAAGGCAAATTTCTCTTAGACGAATTGTTTGTGAATTTAAATTTTAGCATGTTAACCAAAATATTATTGCTAATACAAATTTTTGATTGAAAGTTTATTGATATAATTTATTTGGTAATTAAGTGTGAAAAAGCTACTTTTTATGGTTAATTGCTTGCTTTTTTTCCTCCAGATGCCTTCATTATGTCAGGTACAGGTAGTAAAGAAAGCGACAATAGCCCTTCAAGGGCTGCTATGAAGTCTCCTCCAATATCAAATGACGCCAATCCACTGAAACCCAGTGACTTTACTTCAATTTCCCCTGAAACAACTATTGTGTCTAGTGAAAGTGATAAAACCATTAAATCTAATTACACTATTAGTAGTTCTTATGATAGAACAATTTGTTCTAGTGATACGACCATTGATTCATGCTATGAATCTAAAACTTCTAGTGATATTACTATAAATTCAAGTGATGCTACCATTAATTCTGTGTGTGATATCCCGGTTTCTTGTGAAGCTGTCACAAACTTGAGCGGTGTCAACGTAAGCAGCTTGTACAGTTTATCCATCTCATCAACTGACGCAGCTCAGCCTTCTATCGACCGAACTTCTAATCCTTTTGACGCAAATAAAAATTCCGAGGAAACTAATCCTGAGGATGAGGTTGTAACTTCACGTGATGTGGCCGAGACCTCCAGAGACTCTAGGACTTCTGCAGTAGACGCGGCCATGAGTTCGTTGAGCCTCCCCTTAGGAGTTGAGAGCGTGGGAGGACTGTTGAGCAGCGCCGTGACGGGCGTCGGGGGCGCCGTGGTTGCAGGAGTCTCGCACATCACCTACGGGATGGGTGAAGCTGTGTCCTCAGTGTCTGCCGGTGAGTCTCGCACATCACCTACGGGATGGGTGAAGCTGTGTTCAGGAGTTGGCGGTGTAGTGACGGAAGCATCGCACAAGATCGTGCGCTGCCTCACGCTGCCTCCACAGTCCTGCCTCGACCCTCGCACCACAACCCGGTCCAGGTGCGTGTACCAGGCTCACCTTAGCGCTCATTTATTCAATATTGATTATACTCGTGATATTTACTATTATTTATGTATTTAATTATTACTTTGTCAGGCTGATCTCGGCGCTCATTTATTCAATATTAATTATATTCAGGATATTGACAATTATTTATATATTTATTTATTGCTTTGTGTATATGGGCGCATAAAATGTCTTCGGTGTTGATGAGATTAGAAACAAAGATTAGCAGTAGGGCTGAAGTACCATAGTCGGTCATGTCTGCCGGTGAGTTTCACACATCACCTAAGGGATGGGTGAAGCTGTGTCCTCAGTGTTTGCCGGTGAGTTTCACACATCACCTAAGGGATGGGTGAAGCTGTGTCCTCAGTGTCTGCCGGTGAGTTTCACACATCACCTAAGGGATGGGTGAAGCTGTGTCCCACTCACTTCTGTGAGATTTGTGGTGCGCTGGCGAGCCTTTGAGGAAACTTGTCGAGTTCTGGTAGGAATTCATGATAAATCATGTCGCTTGGTTTCTGATATTGTGAATCAACTTGCTTTCAGACTTGTATATGTGTATATGATAGAAAATTATTAATAAAGTGAGCTCAACATATTTTTAGTTAGTTTTGGGAGCCTCTTCTACCGAGTTAATTCGCACTACTTTACCCAAGTAATGGCGTTTTGCAAATTTGAATTCGTTGAGGTAGAAACAGCTAGCACCATACACACAGTCTGGAGCTCAGCGCACAGCTGACAGCCTAACCAGTCACGATTTTTTTCCTGATTCTATTTACCTTTCTGGTCAGCCATGTTTCTGATTGTGTAATCTCTCTCTCGAATGCTGCCTTTCTGGCTTCCGTTTGTACGAAGATATCGGGGTTGCGCACGCGTTTTGATATCGCGCTGATAACGGAGCCCCTTCCCACTGTTATTTATGATAGACTCTCCGCCCATAATATCTGATCGCATTAGTTCAGTAATTCCCTCCATACTGAGAAGTTCGTGTGTACCTAATTCCGGTGTTTGAAGCATTATTTCATTGCGAGCGGTTATCTAAGAATAGAAGTTGATTGAATGACATAACAGACGTTGATTTAATGACTCTCGTTGCTATTTCTTGATGTCTGTTGTTGTAAAAGTGATATATCGGTTGGTTTAATATCGTTGTAGATCCTTATCGGGATCGAAAATTGTATTTCTACTGGCGAAAGCGCTGGGCAGAACAAATCAGGCATTTATTTAACAACTGTGAATTATTTAAAATCCAAATTTTGTTAAATTTTATTTAAATATTCATAAAAATGTATTAATTTCATTTATTAAAACGTAGTTTTGATGGCAGGTGCGTGTACAGCAAGTCCACATCCTCTTAAAGGTCATTGTTGAAGGAGGTTAAAACTGTCTTTCTTCTCTAAGTATTAATGTATTCAAAATATATAGAAGGAAGGGTTTTAATTTTCTCTTTCACGAGCAACGTCAGGATCGCATAAACGAATAAGATAATGAAATTTCTTTCGCTATTGCGAATAAATAGTAACGTTCTAATAGCTTAATCCCAAGTTATAACCATCCTATTTTTCGAGCGGACATATAAATGGGCGCTTTCCATTGTCTTTACGTATGTACCTATATGTGTGTTGAAATAACGCCGTATTGATTACTTGATTAGCAATCTATATACCAGGCATTGAGCGTTATAACATTTACACCCTGCCAGTACAATTCACTTGTAAGAATCATATCAACTCTATTTACTTCGTTTGAACATCATCATATCATCATTATTATATTTATATAATTTATATTTATCAATAATAAGCGTATCATTATAATTGAAGTAGAAGGTAATATTATTAATTGCTTGAACATCTCAATAATAAACATATCATCATAATTGAAATAGAAGGTAATATTATTAATGTCGAGGCGTTGGCGGTGTAGTGACGGAATATATCATATATATTTATCAGTGATAAACATATTATAATAGAAGTATAAGGTAATATTATTACTTGCGTGAACATCTCAAGGATAAATATATCATTATAAAAGAAGTATAAAGTAATAGTATTAATGCCGAGGCATGTATCAGGAGTTGGCGGTGTAGTGACGGAATATATCATATATATTTATCAGTGATAAACATATTATAATAGAAGTATAAAGTAATAGTATTAATGCCGAGGCGTGTATCAGGAGTTGGCGGTGTAGTTACGGAATATATCATATATATTTATCAGTGATAAACATATTATAATAGAAGTATAAGGTAATAGTATTAATGGCGAGGCATGTATCAAGCGTTGGCGGTGTAGTGCCGGAATATATCATATATATTTATCAGTGATAAACATATTATAATTGAAATAGAAGGTAATAGTATTTAGTTTGAGATATTCTATTGTCGAATTACCTGAACCTGGCTTGCTTAAAATTCTTTTTCAGCAGATCCTTCACACTCAATATATAAAATTTTCACTTTATACTACTATTCAATATCCAATAAAATATGCTGCCTATAAATTCCGATTAAGCAACCTCACTGCCTCACTGCCCTTCTGCAATGAACGTTCTCATGCCCATCGTTGAACTAATACAATGTTGACCCACGCTCAGCTGCGCCTTGCGGATGTCATATGTTATTCCACCCGTGATGTCACCTTGGTCGTTGTGAAGCCACCCTTTTGACGTCACCGTATGTTTCAAACTGATTTAAAACACCTGTTCTGCTTAAATTGAGACTAGCTGCAGTAAATCAATTTTTGCGGCCATTTTAATAAGATAATTTTTTTCGTGATTAAACTAATGCAAGGTTTTTCCTAGTGCAGCTACGCCTTGTGGATGTCAATTGTTATTCCAACTATGATGTCACCTTGGCTCTTGTGACGTCACCTAGTGAAGTCAAACTTATTTGTTACACCGGTTTTGCTTAAAATAAACTAGTTGCATGCAGTGAATAAATTTTCTTGGGGCATTTTGATGGGGTTTTGATTAAAAACAATGTGTTGATCTACACTATTTACATTTTGTGCCCGCAGTGACGTCACTCTAGAATTGCGCAGAACGGCGAAAAATCGTCATCGATGTCGGACAACCTTATATTAGTTCAACCATGCTCATGCCCATCGGCACTTATGAGTGGAGTGATCGCCGGACAGATTTTTAGGAGTCACTCAAACAAAAATTGATCTGCAAGAGATGCTTGATACATATTAACAGAGGTGGGCAGTAGCGCGCTACATGTAGCGGCCGCTACTAGCGGCCGCTACATTTTCAGTAGCGGTAGCGGCTCTACATTTAAGGC
>NW_025937540.1:0-1118 GCF_000764305.2 Hyalella azteca | reverse complement strand
ATCGAGATGCTCAGGACAGTCTTCTCACTAGCGCTTGACAGGAATGCTTAATTTTTAGTGAGATCTGAGCGAGTCTTGCGGATTGTAGGAACTGAACTGTCATATCCTTCTATGGCTCTCCAGGAATCTCCATCAGAGATTTGAATAACTGAAGGTCTTCAATAACAAAACATAAGGACCCGAATAAGTGAAGGTCTTCAATAACAAAACGTAAGGACCCGAATAACTGAAGGGTTTCAATAACAACGCATGTCCACTGCACTTTTTAGAAAGTTAAATCCAACACCATTTAGTCTCTTCGCTTGTGTTTTAGCTACAGTGATAATTGGTCTGAGAACTCCACAATCACCAAAATGTGTGGGATTTTGTCCAAATGGCAATGAACTTTTTGCCCATAAGTGGGTCATCTTGACCCTTTTTGGTCTGGTAGAAAGGCGTATCAGTGCTACGTTCGTGCTGCGGGTAAGAGAGTGTGTCAATATTTGGCCAATGGGATCCATGCATTGCCAATATTGCGATGTGGATTGAGGTAGCGTCGTACCAGGAAAATGACGTTGAAATAACGTTAATTACGAGTTTATTTTGTTGAAGCGACGTTCAATTGACGTTAATTCAACGTCAAATGCCTGGTGAGGTCTGACTTTAGCCAATAATTCTTTAGCTATTGAACTAAATGAATAAATGTACTTCACTTCGCCTGCAGTTATGCATTAACTACTCGCCTGCAGTTATGCATTGGCCACTCGCCTGCAGTTAAGCATTGGCTACTCGCCTGCAGTTATGCATTGGCTACTCGCCTCTAGTTCTCGCCTGCAGTAATGCATTGGCTACTCGCCTGCAGTTATGCATTGGCTACTCGCCTGCAGTTATGCATTGGCTACTCGCCTGCAGTTAGGCATTGGCTACTCGCCTGCAGTTATGCATTGGCTACTCGCCTCCAGTTCTCGCCTGCATTATGCATTGGCCACTCGCCTGCAGTTATGCATTGGCTACTCTCCTGCAGTTATGCATTGGCTACTCGCCTCCAGTTCTCGCCTGCAGTAATGCATTGGCTACTCGCCTGCAGTTATACATTGGCTACTCGCCTGCAGTTATGCATTGGCTACTCGCCTGCAGTT
>NW_025937539.1:44730-66855 GCF_000764305.2 Hyalella azteca | reverse complement strand
TGGTGTACGGTATTCTAGAGCAAACTTTGATCAGGAACGGTATTCCATACGAGTTAATATTAATTAACCCTAAAATTTTATCGTGATTACCCTATTTTTTTCATTCATATATGACGAGACACATGCGAGATATAGTGAGACACGCTACTTATTCCTAAATTTGTAATTCGAATATTAAATAGTTTCAGACATTATTTAAGCAACAATTAGTCTGTTTACAACGTGTCAAGTATATTATAATGCAAAATGACTTCGCTATGCTTATCTAGCACACTTGAAGGACCAGAGTGAAAGTGATAACATAACTAAAAGATTGAATTGAAAATATAACAAATTGTTAGAAAAGCTCAGCGGCAGGAATTATCACAAATTTCTACGTCATTTCGCTTCCGATTCAAAATAAAATTACACAACTGAACCGCTCAAAAATCCTTCAGTCCTGAACACATCTGCATGTAATTTTATAAATATTTAATTAATAGCCAAGCTCCCGGTAGGAATCAATGTAAATTTTTAAAGATGCTTCGACTTCGATTTAAATTATGGTAAGTAATAACGTGACTAATTGGCAAGTGGCCTCGTGTAAAGGAGTATATATAGGTACTGCCTGCTTCAGGGTTTAAACCGCTACCGCCGTATGTCACTCTCCGGGAACATAACTTTAAAGTTAACCCTCTATATACCGCCGTACACACTCCGGGAACAAATAACTTTCAACTTAAATTATACATAAACTATTGAGTGTAGCAACCTAAGGACGTTTGTACGCAACAGAGAACATTTTAAAGTTGTATGTGGCGGCAACCATCAGTGCAAGTCATTTTGCGCTCACTAGAACGTATCCTTTTTGGGAAGTAGGCGCGTGACAATATTGCTCCGGTTACTCGTGTCAGGCGGTAGAGGGTTAATAGCGAGTAGCGGCCAGTAGCTGCTCGTTGTGAGCCTATACTTCCAGCCAATAATTTTCTACGAGACATCCGCTAGGGAAACAATTTTGCTTCTTTTTAAACCTTTGACTTAAAATTAAACGACCGAGAGGTCAAATAACGAGCAAGTTCAGATAGCATGAGGTGGTTGTTCTCTACTTGGTTGGCACTGATCACTCTCATTTTGGATATAGGCTGCAGCAGCTAGGTGGTGATGGCATAAGAGATTTTCTTCAATGCTTTGTTAGGCTGTAAACTTTGGCTTTGGTCTACCGACATCAAAACTTACGACGCGTTCGTCTCAATGCGTAAGATTTTCGTTTTATTCTCATGTAAGACTTGCCTTTTAAAATTAAATGAAGCCTCATCTTCATTACAGATGCTCCACGCTAGAAAATTTCTTCTCGCTTCGAATCACCGACATGTGGAACAGCCTCCCCGATGACATCGTTGGCGCTCCAAGTATGAACGCGTTCAAGAACAGACTATACGTTTCCAAACTCTAGGTTCGGGCGCACGACAGCAACAAACAACTGCTTCATCGTTCCTGCTTCTAGGAACTCGAAAGAGCGTCTGATCAGTCCAAGTCGTTTATTGGCTTTATTAACTTGACCTTCAATATGCTTAGAAAATTTCAACTCATTGTCGATATTAACTCCTAAATCCTTTTCCGTTGTCGACTTCGACATCGTCACTCTGTCGTTGCAACCGTGTCTTCTCATACTGTAATCTTGCTGTTCATTATTCTTGCCAAGGTGGATAACTTTACATTTGTCATTACATTAGAGTCTGCTTAGTCGGCATTATGTTTCTCCAGCCAACTAACCAGCGTCGACATGAAGAAGGTGTCTACGAATGTCCGATGTGTTGCAATCATTAACCTTGTAAAGATCGCGTCAATATATAATTAAGGTTTGCGTAGACTATTAGCCTGGTTTATACCTCGGCCATCATGGATTTCGCCTCTTCTTCGCTCACCAAAATATTCCGGTTACCACTTCTAATTCGTGGCATCTTGCAGGGCTTGAGAAAGCACATCTACTTTCTACTAAGCGGTTGACCGATCGACACAGCGTCACCGACTCGCGATGATACCATTAAACGCAATGAACACGCTTGTGGTTCTTGTCATGCGCGATTGAAGGTTCAACAGCAACATCATTCACTAAATATTCAGCCATACAGCGCTAAGTCTGCCCACTAATTAAACTGTCAATCAGTTTGGCAGCCAAATGACTGGCAACTGCTCATTAACAATCAAGGGCTAACTTGGCATTCCTTAACCGCGCGTTCGGAATATTTCGTTATGTTTATGTATAGTAAATAATATCTTGTTTTGACTTGAATATTTAAGACATGTCTCGTCTCGTTACGTCTCGTTTTGCATCTATCTGTCTCGTATCGTTTCATAATTACCGGGACACAAGTTTTAAAGTTCGGGACACAAGCTCTGTCCGGGTTCATATATACGTTTATTCAGAGACAAATTTTACCTTCTGTCCCGTTATTCTTTCCCGGTGATTTCCCGTCTCGTCCCGTTTGTCCCGGTTAGTTTTAAAAAATTAGAATTATTATTATTATTCGTTAAGAAAATTAATCCGAGATGCAGGAGTCTACCGGGCATTCAACTTCAAACTTCAGGTACAGTATTCTAGTTTCTGTTTATTCACAGAATTCTGAATGACAGGAATCGCGGGATTTGGACTGACGGGAATGTCGGGAGTGACGGAATTCGGGATTCTGAATGATGGGAATGACGTAATTCTGGCGCTGCAAACAATATTTTTAACGCAATAACTGCTGGGTTAACCTGATAGCAAAATTCTACATTGAATTTTGCTATGGACATTGGAAATGGGAACTTCAATGTGAGGCTGTTGGACTTTGAGGTGCGTTGTCCAACCATATATATATATATACAAGGGGAAAAAGTTCAACCCCCTACGAGAAGGAAAAGATTCTGCCTCATACATGGAGAAAGAAATATTTAATTCTCTTGCCCAGCTACTTACAGGTTCGTTGAGGTCTCTGGGTGAGCCGTGGGAGAGGCGCACGTGTTACTGTACCGCGGTGTCTGCCTCACTGCCTGGCACGCCGCGCTGCCGCCCCTTATATACCCGCGCTGACCTCGGCACCTACGCGCGACCTCCAAAGGGGCAGGGGGGGGGCTGCACCTCAAGCTGTTGGGGAGGGGGGGAGAGCAATGGGTGTCGGGGTTGGGGGCTTAACCTGAACAATGGTAATAGAGAGGTTGTTACACTGAGACAAATGTGTGGGACTGTCCTATTAGCGATGCACATTTCGCCTGTGTGTGGGTCATCCTGGCCCTATTCCGTCCGGTAAAAAGGCGTATATGTGGTACGTTCAGAATGTGCGTCACTTTTTGGACAATTTATTCCATTAATTTTTACGGGAGTAGAGCTAAAATTGGCCGCCAGTTCTGTAGATTTATGCTAATAATTTGAATGCAAAGAGAGCACCAAGTTGATTCACAATATCTTAAATGAAATCGTTTTCATTGAACGTTTTTATTGAACGTTTCATTTGAACATTTCCAGACAACGTTTTAATTGAACTTTTTCATTGGACGTTCTAATTGAACGTTTCCATTGAACGCTTTCATTGAACATATTCATTGAACGTTTCCATTGAACGTTTTTCTTGGACGTTTCCATTGAACGTTTTCATTGAACGTTTTTCTTGGACGTTTCCATTGAACGTTTTCATTGAACATTTTCATTGAACGTTTCCATTAAACGAATTCATTGAACGTTTGCATTGAACGTTTTCATTGGACGTTCCCATTGAACGTTTACATTGATTAACTATTAACATACGGTGGATTAACTTGGCATTTTATTTGTTTTCAATTTCTTGGTGACTTGCGATTTAACCAACTAATGATATCAGGACTTGTACATGTATTTTGTTGTCCATATTTATTCGTTGCTGTGTTATCATATCACATCACATTATTTGGTCAAATTGCTCAAATAGTGACTTACTTTTTGCATGTAGCTCTGATGCGTCACTGATACTGGGTCAAAATTACCTGGACTAGTGCAAAACATGCAATATTGTTCGGACAAAATTCCACTCATTACTCAGAGTGCTTATCTCAAATCCAGTCTCATCACTGAAAGATGATCATAGTATCTTAATGGGTAATTAAATATGCACCCGTGTACCTATCTATTTTATTGGTTATTATTTCATAAACTTTCATCGTAATTTGTTTCTTAACATTGATTGACACTGAATTCAGGGGGGAATTAGTTTAAATTAATATTCATGAATAATAATAAATAAATTAATTCAGGAGGAGAATTGATTTGAATGCCGAAGCGCTTCTTTTGCATTTTGTGGGTCATTTTGACTCAGTCTGGAGCTGCAAAAACAGTGTATCTGTGCTTCGAACTGATAGTGTGTCGCTTTTTGGACAATATGACCAACTTATTTTTTTGTGAGTAGGTGCAAGGTCTGTAGAGGATTAAATGCACAATTACACTCTCATTTCATTGAGTGCATCAATAGATAGTTTAATGTCATGTCAAACTACCGTAGAGTTGAGATGCTGATGGTTGTTAATAAATCGTATCTCCATCGTATTTGTACTTCCCCATCACTCCCCTCCCTCCCCCTTTTACGTACACCCCTACTCCCCCATATTTATAACTCATCCCCATATCATCCCCCATCCCTCCCTCTTCCTACTTGCCTCCCCCTCCCTGCCTCCCCCCTCCCTGCCTCCCCGTCCTACGTACACAACTTACTCCCCCAAATCTATACCTCATCCCCATATCATCCCCCCTCCCCCCGCGGGTGTTGACAAAGAACAAGACACTTGACGTGTCTTAACGACGTCGTCGGGGACGCGCACCCGATGCCTCCCCACCCCCTGGGGAGGGTGAGTGGGTGAGGCAAGAAATTGATCAAAATTGCCCTATTTTCATCCCCGGTTTCTTGCGATAAAGTGAAAAGTGAATGGAAATGATCTCTTGATTCTAATGGTGGTCGTAAGCTGAGCCATCGTTCGTATGAGCGGCGTTAACAACAACAACAATGAAAAAACGAGAACAACAACAATAATAATGAAAATAATGAGAACAACAACAAGAATGGAAATAACGAGAACAACAACAACAACAATAATAATAAAAAAAACGAGAACAACAACAATAGCAATGGTAATAACGAGAACAACAACAAAACAATGAAAATAACGAGAGCAACAACAAAAGACAACAACAACAAAGAAAACAACGAGAACAACAACAACAATAATGGAAATAACGAGAACAACAACAATAATGGAAATAACGGGAACAACAACAATAATGGAAATAACGAGAACAACAACAATAATTATATATACTTTACTCAATTAAACTAATTTAGGTCTCTAATTACTAGTTTCTATGATTTTATCTGAAATTGTTAGGCGAAAATAGCCTGCATGCCGAATTTCAGATCTCTAGAACAATCAGAAGTGGGCTAATTTTCGTTGTCAATGTTAACAACAAACAAACAAACAAACAAACAAACAAACGCGAAGCTAAGCTAAGAAAAACGTGTTAAAAATAGACAATGACAGCAGGAATAGGCAATTAACGACAACAATGCGGTTGCCACAAAAGCAAACAATTAAAAACAATAGTCGACAAGTTATGTACACAGCAAGACAGACACATAAACTATGACATAAACTAAAGTTGAAAAGTAAGACGCCAAAAACAACAACACCAGGCAGGCAATGTCAGGTTGAATCAACGTTGGAACAGCGCAGGGTAACATGGGGCAGCGAGCCCACTGCGGGTCACGGGCCCATAGCGGGTTTCTCGCTAAGTATGGCAGATATTGGTCCGTGTTCTCTACCGCCGGTCGACAGTTTCACTGGGATGAAGTGTACGGATTTTCGTTTTGCTAAGTGTTTGCGTTGTTAAGTTATTTGTGAATAACTGTTTTAGTCCAGATAAAAATTTTTATGCTGTTAAATAAAACTGTTTTCGATTACTGTAGATGAAGCTTTTGAAATTACTGTGAATTACATTTGGAAAGTAATATTTATAGGGATAATTTTGACAGATCAAGTTTAGACTATTAGCTTTTAAAATAAAATGTTGACACGATATAAATTGAAATGATACCTAGTGGGGCAACGGGCCCACGCGTTTTACGGGGCAAAGCGCCCATGGTGAAGTCTTGCGTTATACATCATTAGATTTGTCTCAATGACCTTTTCAAAACTATGACTAGCTTTTTGAATTACAAATTACACTTCATATTGCATGATTTTATGATTTGCCGCCCCAAGGCAGCAGGTTTAGTTTCTAGTTATGAGTATTTATGACCACTTTTCGAGTTATTGACTCTTGCCTTGCCAAAAGTTGATTTCAGCCAACACCAATGAGCCATAAGTTGATGAGTTTTTATGGTGTTGGCTGAAATCACGATTAGGTACAAATTCTCTGCACATAATATCTGGATTGTGGACGAAACTGGAACGAAGTTTTTTTTGATCAACTAAATATATTTTTTCTAGTTAAGGATCCATTTTTTTATGTCAAGGACGAATTTTTTATCACAAAGATATATTTTTCAAGTCAAGGATATATACTTTTAGGTCAATGAAATATTTTTATTCACGTCAGTGATAGATTTTTTAAGCCAAGAGTATATTTTTCATGTTAAGGAAATGATTTTTTGAGTTGTCAATAAATGAATGAATGTCATATTTTTTATAACATTTTTCTTATTTTTAACTGTAAAGTGTTGTTTCATCATTTTTAAACGAAAAATATGCAATTGTGGTGAAGGGACCAAGGGTGGGCGCCTTGCCCCAAGCACATGGGCCCATTGCCCCAGGGATGGGGCAATGGGCCCATTTTGACACTTTTTACAAAATAGTGTTTCATTAAAAATTGAATAACTCTGTTGGCGTCTAATTCACATCATACATTCCTCATTAGTTGTACCTTTAAACAAAACAAAGAACCACCTCGTATCAATTAAAACTTCATTAAAATTTTAGTTTAAAAAAGGGGGCGCGCGCTGCCTTTTGTTGCCCTACTACGCGACGTTGAAACAATGTTGAATATAAGTCCAGAATGAAAGGTAAATTAACTTCATTTTTTCAACCTCGTGCATTTTGATGTTGTTTCAGCATTGAAATCTCGTTGAATTCTGATATTAAAAGCGCATTCATAAAATGTTTTATTTTGTTAATATGTTCTATCAAGAATGTCACAGTATTGACTCGATCTCCACATTGAATCAAGGCCGAAATGTATGACGCTGAAAATATGACGTTGATTCACTTTTCAATCTAGACTAACATTCGACGTTATTTCAACGCCGCGTAGTACGTTGTTTCAACATTGATTCAACCTGACATGGCCTGCTGGGCAATACCTTTAATTATTGTAGGCCTAATATGAAATCAAACACCATCAATTCCCCCAAATTAGTCCTGGCAACTATCGGTAATTCAAAAACAATGCCCTCAATAACTACGAAAGCAACTAAAACTAGATAGAAAACAGCAAGCAAGAAGCAGTCGATCAACGACAGGGACCGAGTTACGAACACAGCGGCGACAGGTCGTGTCAAGATTGAATTATTAATTCAACCATGGGTCGTGTCAAGCGTATCGTTGAGATATACGTGAGGAAATATATTGACAATTGTTAATTATTAAAAATGCTAAAGCATTGAAAACATTGAAATAATGATAATATTAAAACATTGAAAACAATAAGGACATAAAATTCTTTAAAATATTACAATATCATATATTGAAAATATTAATAAAAAATTGAATATATTGAAATAAATAAAATAAAGAAAAATATTGAATATATGATAAATTTTTTACATATCAGCGATAATAACAGAATCACGAGTCTCATAATAATTTTTTCGCATCGTGTTGATATGACGCGGACTCAAGCATTATAGAATATAACTAATTTTGGTACTGATGAGACTTGAATAAAATTTATTTACTGTAGATTTTTGTATGGTCCATAAAATTTTAAAATTAGGACTAAAAGAGAGAGATGAATTTTTGGCAGTGGAACTGAATACTTAGTACCGGATTTGTCGGTTGCATTGGCGTCAAGCGACAATTTTTTTCAGGGTAATTTTTAGGGAAATTAGTGTCTTTAACGGCAATTACCCTCAGCTAGGTCGATGTCAGTTGTAGATGCGGTGATGTAGTGTAAACAAGGTGCTGATTGTCAACGTCGTTTTGTTTTATACTTCTCAAGCTATGGAAACATCCGTAAAAAAACTCGAAATTCTGGTATGTGTAGCTTGACATTATTTTTTCCAGACGAGGTAGAACACAGATTAAAGCTGATATGCTCAGGGAGCCTTTGAGGATTTAAGGCTGTTTTCTTGTTTGAAGTTCTAAAGACTTAACTCCAAAGGCTGAACTTTTGAAGCACGTGTGGAAAATTTCTACCTTTCTAAGTTCCTATCTGTGACATCTAGAGCTTTTTTGCCATTATTGGAGCCTGGACAGGGTTGTTCATAAATGACTGATCTACAATCGAATTGTTTAAAATTTATCACAAAACTTGAGATGAAGAACTGCTTCCATTAATTATTTAATTCCACAGCTTTAACTTTTTTTTAATTACCTCAATCTAAAATTTATGAATTCAACCAACATTTGTAGCTTCTTTCCACAAAACCACTATGAAGAGTTTGGCTATTGTGATAAAAAAGCAGATTTAAGATATAAAACATTGAACATTCTAAGTATAATTAAGGATCTACAAATAAAACAACCAAAACAACTGCTTTAGCTACAAATACATGACATAGGCTTATGTATTTCAGTATTTGTTGGCTATAAATATAAAATACTTGGAAATACTGGTTTGATTTTATGTCTGAAAATACAATCTTGGCAAGCTTAGACCATGGTCAGGAAGATGTGCCAGGTGCGCGGGAATTTATTTTGTCATTTTAACGATCTGCGCGGTGCGCCGTACTACGTTGGTAAAAAAATGCGCCGTACACCGTACTTTAGAAAGCTATAATAGTTCTACTATTTTAGTCGACAATATACGCAAGTATATTGACTACGCGAGTCGAACTGACAATAATAAAATGCAAGACGTGTCCGGGTTACTTCTGACTCTTCCGCTTGTCCGCCTTGTCGGATATGGAACGTACGGTAATCGTAAACTGCGGCTGTTATACATACGAAATGTAAACAGACGGTATTCAGTGTTGCCATATGACTTTGGAGAAAATTTCTTCTAAAATAAAGATGGTCGGGATTGCGCGAACACGTGCGCAAAGATAATCAATTTTCATTACATTGTGCCAACTGTGCACAGCAATAGCTTAAAAAAAGTGAAAATGCACGGGAAAATTCACCGAAAACATACATCATCCTGAGTGTGGGCAAGCTAACTATTGAATTTGTTGACAGTGAAATTATTAAAGACTGTAGATGTCAAGATGTGTGGAACAAATGAGAAATAATTCACAAATAAAATATCCTACAGCATATTACATCTTTTCTCGATTTTTGTTGCCTCTTTGTTTGGAGTTTGCAATCCCTTGATTAGCGCGGTTAATAAATCCCCGAGTTTTACCGTGTTAAGCAAAATCGCGCTATTCAAACTTAAGAATATATGGGAATAATTATAATGAATCCTCAAAAATAGCAAAGGAAAGGAAAATTATGTAGTTTTATAAAAGTGAGCAGTAGATATGGCAGCAATCTTGACCAGTTGAAGGCTAACGAGTAACTAGCCCTCTACGCACTGAATTATGTTTCGAAAGTGAAAAAACAATCTGAATTACGTACTTTTCAGATCACGCGCAGTCTTTGTGTTAAACTGGCAGTAGCGACGCGCCTACTCCATCGAACGTCGTTCGAACGAGTTCACAACATGTGACGCTACCGTCACACTTGCGGCTAGACTCCAAACATGTAATTACTCTCGGTAGAAGCTTTTATTTTCTGTGTGACTAATTTGTTACACCAGGGCTTAAAGGGCTAGAGCACCGGCATGGCGCACTTATCGGCGAACGTTGCCGAACTCGATCATTCGAGTTATGAACGAGACAAGGCGTGGTTAAACCGACTCTGTAGTCAGCATGAGTGCCTACGGAACGGGACCTTATTTAAAGAATTATTGGCTGAAATTCATAAAGTAACAACATTTGGCGAATTTTTCCAAAAGTCGTAACAAAAGTAACAACATAAGATCTAATAAGCAAAAAGTAACACTTTTGTTACGAACGTAACACCTCTGGCTAGAGGCGGGGAAAATGAAGCGTTGTGAAAAAAAAGTCGCGCTAATCAAAACTGGCACCGCGTAGATTAAGGGTAGGTCGCAAATTTTTTTTCCGCGTTAATCAAAACCGTGGTATTCAAAACCGTGCTAATCAAGGGATTGCTGTATTGTCTCACACTAAGACTTGCATAGGTGTTTGATTGGGCAATATACATTAAATTGTTCTTTATTGTTTTTTATCAACATTTCTCTTTGACTTCATTCTTGTCGTTTGTTTGTCTGGCATTAAGTCAGAGACGATGCTTGAATCAATTGACAGAAAAAATAATTTTAAAAATTGTTTAAATATAAAAAATTCGGAAAATTTTTTTTTAAATATTCATAAACAAAATAAGAAATTCATTGTACAAGTGTAACATCAGAGACACTGGCCTCTTTAGAAGTGTTGTCTTTAAAAAGTAATTTTTAAACATATTTTTTCAGTTTGGAGAGGCCGAGCAGCAGTTGTCAGTTCTCTCAACCAAGGTTGATGCACAGTGCTGCCTGCTTGACCAGAGTTCTGTTTCTGCTGACACGTCTGATAACAATGTAAGTTGTTGGGGCAACCCTCAATTTCATGCCGAGGGTAAATTGTTCTGTTTGTATTGCAAATGAAAAAAGTTTCTAATCATAGAAAATGTAAAATGTATTTCTTTCATCAACACTTCTATTCTGAATGTATTCTTTTCACACTTCCAGTGAAAGTGTGAAAGGAATATATTCAGAATTCAGTGTGGAATTCTTGAGGGGTTTTAAACTCAAACAATATAGTATAGGTATTAAAAAGACCATTGCATAATCAATCACATTCTAGATAGGGAGACAACTCAACAAATCACAGGAGGAAAGTAAAAAGTATCCACCTAAAACTGAAAATAAATTTACGCACTATCCTAGAATTCTAGCCTGATATACACTTGACAACTTGATGCAGTGAGATGAGAGGAGCTAGTCATGGGTTTGATTTAGCCTAGTGAAGCTCAGCTCATTTAGTGGTGAAGTGTCACTGGTGGGCGGCATTTGGTGGCAATTAAAAAGGTGGTGCTTGCAGCATGGTCTCAGGTGTCATTAAATGAACTCTGGGTACTTGTTACCTGGGTGATCTTAAGGATGCTGTAAAGAATGTGCTCTTGCTTAACCTCGATTGTTGTTCACAGTCAAACGCAAGCCTCAAGAGCATCACTTCTGTGGTGGGCTGTGTCAAGGACCTGCGCTCTGAGCTCCTCAAAGTGGCAGCTGATGTGGCAACACTGCAAGAACAACAACAACAAGCAAGTGTTATGTACAGCAATATATGGGGATTGGGTACATGCTGTACATAAAAATCTTATTCTGACGATAATCTTCTTCAAATCTTATTGTTATATGTTTATCTGTGACAGAAAAAACTTATAATAAAGTTTACCTTTTGTTCAGCAGCTAAAATAATTCAATTTACAAGTATTCACTGCAATTCTAATAGCATAAAACATTCCATTACAACTGTCAACAACCTAAAAAATCTAGCAAAACTATCATATCAATAGGCAGCAAGTTCAAGTTGTGTGCTGCACCAACAACACACATATGCTGTCTGCCAGCATCACTGCAGTGCTGCAGCTAACAGTATTAGTTTGTATATTGGAATGTGTGAAGCAAACGCCATATTGATACATAGATGTGCTGCTGAAGCTACACGTGTGATATTGCTACTCTAAAGAGTCCACTGACAATTATTGTCCATAATAGTGTCCATAATTAATCATTATGGACACTTTTTTCTGTGCTAGGTCATTTAATGAATCACACAGAATTTAGTGTATGGAAAGTCATGAGTAAAATTTTGTTAGATGTTATAGTGTTGTCTTGTATAAGTCTTTATTCACTCAGCTCTAGTCATAGCATAAACTTTTTTGTGTTAAAATAAACCAGTCTAAAAAAATGCAATAAAACTAGTAATTAATAATTTAGATTGTTTCTAAATATTTTTGCTGATGCTGTGTTGTGGTGTGCAGGTCATGCAGAGCATCACAAGTGAGCTGCTGGCGCTCTCTGAGAACTACGCCTCCCTCCCCCATCTCATCTCCCGGCCCCCCGTCCACCCAACTGCTGGGGCTGAGTCCCCCCTTGACCCACTGTCTCCCCCACTGCTTAGACTGAGTCATTTTACTCATCTAATGCCATTGTATCACTTGAAGTGCTGTAGTATTTAAAGATTCTAGGATATAGAACAAAAAATAGGTCCTCAAGACTATGGTTTCAAGCAGTCAATGTTGGTCTTGCATGGAAAGATAATTAAGATGGATGAAGTATTTAAACAAGCTTGAATTATAGGATATAGAACATACAAAACTTGGTCTTCAAGGTCTTAGTTTCAAGCAGCCAATGTTGGTCTAGCATGAAGGGATAATTAAGATGGAATGACATTTTAAGTGTGACCGGTAATCATTGTTAAGGAGGGGACAGTGACCTGGTAATATAAGTTGTTCAACAAAACATCACACAGAGTTAAGGCTAGTTACTAAGGAGTTACTTATGCAGAGGCGGCACTAGTGTCTTATTTCTTGCACTAGGTTACTTAGGTTGTTGTGTGATGATAGTGGAATTATTGAGTGATGATAGCGGATTATTGAGTGATGATAGCAGATTTATTGAGTGATGATAGTGGATTTATTGAGTGAAATTAGTTAATTTGTTGATTGATGATAGTGAAGCTGTAAGGTGATGAGTTGTATAACACTTGTATCATCACAAAACAGTGAAGTTTTATCAATATGAGCCTAGCATATGTTTATCTGTGATACGCCTACTGCCGCAACACTAATACATTGTTTGTGTACAATATCCTTTGTATTTAAAATATTATTGAATTAAATAGAAATAGCATTATTGGGCAACAGCTTTAGACGGCAGAATAGTTGGCAACATTAATAATTGAAGATCACCGGCTGGACATGAAGCATATCTCTAGGCTTTCTTCTATAACTAGATGAGGATTTTACATAGGATTCTTATGTAAGAAAAAGTCTAATATAATTTGCATATAAGATATACTTGTTATCGATTGATCTAAAATTCTTCTCTGAAATTTATAGTGTTTTACTAGTGGTTGGCATAGTTTCTAGTAAAATTAGTTAAAACATAACTTGCTAGTGGGTGTCATGAGAGAAATGTTTTAGCATTAGCTCACATTGACATCATATTAGTTAGCATATTTGCTCACATTTAGTCAAGGTAATGAGGTGCACGTTATAGTTCTTTATTCTTCTGGTTGATCAGAACGAGTTATATCAAATTAACTTGGCAGGTGAAATTAATTCTAATTTTAGTTACTAAATTAGACTTAACTGTTACCATACTGTAGCAGCGGTAGCATTTGTGATGTAGTGTAGGCATTGTTGCTGGTAATATACATGTTATTAATGTCCATCCTGCTCATTCTTAAGTATCGGAAATAACCAGTTTTGCACTGTGGTTATCTGATTGATTTAGTCGCCCTGAGAAAGGGGAACATTTGTTCCAGATGATTCTATTCATATTTATCTTTTTCTTGACGTTTAGCTTAGTGATGATTTTGTGGGGTTTCTATGACAAGGTCGCACAGTACATGTTTTGAACACGTCTGGCTGGTGCGCTGCGTGTTCTGAACACGTCTGGCTGGTGCGCTGCGTGTTCTGAACACATCTGGCTGGTGCGCTGCGTGTTCTGAACACGTCTGGCTGGTGCACTGCGTGTTCTGAACACGTCTGGCTAGTGCGCTGCGTGTTCTGAACACGTCTGGCTGGTGCGCTGCGTGTTCTGAACACGTCTTGCTGGTGCGCTGAAGGTTCTGAACACGTCTGGGGCCATACTCTCAAAACTCGCTAAGTGAACGTAAGTACTTACGCTCTTTTTCTTGTCTATGATTGGTGGATTTTGCTTGAAAGGCCGTCTTTGATTTGCTGATGAACTTACGATCTTTTAACTTTTTATGAAAGTATAGGCCCTGGCTGGTACACTACATATTGCGACATTTCATCAGGTGCATCATTAACCATTTTTGGTGCTTCAACTGCCTCTAAGGAGCGACACTCCCAATACCTGGTGGTCTGTATAACTCGTATGTTTGTTCCTAATGGTGCTGCCTTTGATGCCCAAATTGCAGTAAAAGATCACCTGTTTCTGTGTGAGAGACGGAGGAATGTGATGCTAAATGCTCACTGAAGCTGTATTATAATGAATAAGTTTTTGAGGTTGTTGCGCTCACTTATTGTGTATAGTGAATCGTCATAGCATGATCCTTCGGGGCATGGATGCATCCCCAAGATGAGTGGTGGTTGTTTCCCCCCACTGGGGGAAGCCTTGTTTGTTCCTTATAATTCCTCACTGCAGTAATTTTGAGGTACCACTGAAGTGACTGAACTAACTAACTAATTGTGAGGTATGATTGTGAGGTGGGCGCTCTGCCTTGTTTTCATTTATTGTGATGGATTTAAATTCTTGAGCCATGGAAATGACTATTGTCGGAAAAATGGCGCGGTTCGCCATTGTGACTGTTGTCACTTGGTATTATCAAATATTATTATTGTTATTATATATTGTTCACGTTATCCATATGAAGATCACATATCCTCTCTTGCCCCGTACAGTTAGAGGGAAACCTAGCTCAACTAGAGGCTAGTACTCGTGTGATGTATATATTTATGCTACATGTATATATATTTCGGAGTATCTAGAGTGTTCTCATGAATGGTGCTCATGTTCTCTGAGGCCGTATATTATTATCTTATTATCTGACTTATTATCTCAGTTATTTTATCTCTTATTAATTATTAGTTGTGTACAGCTATGCTCTAATATCCAACACTGCTGAATAATTGTCTATTTATCCAGGATATTGTTCGCTTGTTTATCCAGGATATTGGATATGGTCTCTTGTTGTTTATCCAGGATATTGGATATGGTCTCTTGTTTATTCAAGATGTTGGATATGGTTTCATGTTTATCCAGGATATTGGATATGGTCTCTTGTTTATTCAAGATGTTGGATATGGTTTCATGTTTATCCAGGATATTGGATATGGTCTCTTGTTTATCCAGAATATTGGATATGGTCTCATGTTTATCCAGGATATTGGATATGGTCTCTTGTTTATCCAGGATTTTGGATATGGTCTCTTGTTTATCCAGAATATTGGATATGGTCTCATGTTTATCCAGAATATTGGATATGGTCTCATGTTTATCCAGGATATTGGATATGGTCTCTTCTTTATCCAGGATATTGGATATGGTCTCTTGTTTATCCAGGATTTTGGATATTGGTCTCTTGTTTATCCAGGTCTTTAGATCTCTTGACATTGCTTGTTGACTTCCAGGCATGTCTGCTGACAACTCGCGCGCTGCGTGTAAAAGTCCGTGCAATTTCACGTCTGCTTAGCCTGTGTACTTTGTATGGAGGTACGTGAGTGGCAGTCGGGCGTGTGTAGTTGTGGGGTAGGTGGCTGATGGGGTAGGTGGCTGATGGGGTAGGTGGCTGATGGGGTAGGTGGCTGATGGGGTAGGTGGCTGATGGGGCAGGTGGCTGATGGGGTAGGTGGCTGATATTAGGTGTGTAGTTAAGTTTGTAGACAATGGTCATATATGGGTGAGCCATAAATGACAATGGTCATATTGGCTGAGAGGTGAAGTTCGGCCAGGTAGTAGGAAGATGACGAGGTAGGTTGTTGGTGCTAAGCCTGGTAGAAGCTGGTGGTGGTAGAGCAAGTTAGTCATCTGAGTTAGTTGGCCTGGTAGGGAGGTGGAGGCAAGGTAGGTGTTAGGCCAGGTAGGGCTAAGTCTGGGCGCTGTTGAGCTCATGTTGCACGCTATTTCTTGCACTTCTTTGCTTAGATTAACTTAGTTCTTCTTGCAGTTCATTTATTGCTAATAACTCATAGTATTACATCGAATTTGTCTGCCATGACCGTACCTGTAGTGGTACTTTACGCTGGATGGGAGGAGTGGATGGTTCAGTGGTATTTTACACGAGATGGGAAGTGGATGGTTCTGGCTCATGGTTCCAGTGGTTCCTAACGTGAGATGGGGAGGATGATAACAAGACGGTTATTAGAAATTTTCAATAATTGAGACCTTCCAGCCTTGCTTGCTGGAAGGTCTCAATGTTGTTACATGAAGTGATGTTACATTTTTACAACCTGAGCGAGATTGCTTGATAGCTGCCCTAGCAAACTATGTCCTGGGATTATGGTTGGCTAGCTACCACGGTTATGTCCTGGGATAAGGTTTGGGAAAAGAATGTAGAAATTGGGACAAAAAATATAGTTGGGCCAGAAATTTGCACACTGGGAAAGGATTCAGTGGTTGGGACAGATATCTACGGTTGGGAAACGAGTCTGTTTGGGGCAAGATTTTATGGTTGGGACAGGAATCTGTATGCTGATTGGGAAATGATTTCGTGGTTGAAATCAGATCAATACCAGAAACTATGGTTGAGACAGAATCAGTGTTTGCGGTTGGTAATGGAGGGACAGTATTTGACCCAACTTTAAATCAAATTGTTTTTTTTTTTCGGTTGGAATTTGGAGAGAGAGAGAAAATGGCCCATGACTGGACAGAGCATGGATGTTGAACTGACGCATTCGGGGTGGTTGTCTTGTACCTAAAAACTTTAATTGTGTCAACACTCGTTTCGTGTACACTCTTCGACCTTGTTGGGAAAATTGTCCCAATTTCATACTGAGCTTTAATATTACACCCATCTTCTTCTTCTTCATTGCTTCGGCTTGTTTCTTCTTTGTAAGTCAAGGCCATCTTGTTTTTTGCTCTTCATATGCCCACATCTTTCTTCTAAATCATCATCTGACATTATCTCGTTTTTTAATCTTCATCTGACATTATCTTTTTTCTTAATCATCATCTGACATTATCTTCTTATTTAATCATCATCTGACATTATATTTTTACTTAATCATCATCATATATTTCTACTTGTTCGTCTGCCGACGCCATATTTGTTATTTTTAGTAAGTCGACGCAATTTTGTGGCCTGGTTGTTCCTGCAAAAAAATGAGACTTTGTCCAAGTAGTGATGCACTCTTTGCCCTTGTGTGGGTCATCGTGACCCAGTTTTGCCCGGCAAAAGGACGTATCAGAGCCACTTACAAAAAGTGTGCCACAATTTGGACAATATTACCCTTCCATTTTTTTGAGTGAATTGCCTTTTTTATATCTCGAGACACGCGCTTAAAGTTTGATGGAATAATAGATGTTATTTCATTTTTTTTGCATTCATTTCATTTTTTTTTATTATTTCATTTTTTATGAATTTCTAGTAGAAACGTTGCCATTGCATAATTATAGTCTGCGCTCGATTACGGTGTTTTATCTATAGGAAAAATGACATTAACGTATTGTAAAATTATGGCTTGATCATTATGAGGATGATAAATAATGATGTAAAGCTGCCTTGTTGCATGGGGTATAACATCATGTATTTTAACTGACTTATTACTCCTCTGGTTTGAAATATGTATGATATGTTAATATTTTTTGGTCATTCTAAATATTATTATTTGGAATGATTTATTTGTATTCTATAGATGATTACAGAGGTGTTTATTGATGGGGGATTGGGGGTGATCGGGAGGGAGGTGGGGGGCAGTGGGGGTGATTGGTGAGGAGGTGGGTGTTGTGGTGAGGAGGAGTGGGTGTATATCACCCAGCACTATCATGGCTCATCTAAAACAATCACTACAAGTTAACCACCCTTGTTTTACTATCCCGACGTATGTATTTACCAGTTTAATATATTAACACAGTTTGGACACTAAAAGCTGCATTGCGGCAAGAGCTGCATTGAGCTGAATAAATATTACGTGCGCTCCCACGGTTCCTGACGTATGTTCTATCACTATTATATAGGGAAGTTTATTATATTAATCAAGAGTTTAATTAATTACAATTAATATTATTACGGCAAGAGCTACATTGAGCTGAATAAATATTGCGGGCGCTCCCACGGTATCGTCATCGGGATTTGCTACCCAAATCACGACCGGAAGTCTGGTATGACACACGAGCCTGACGCACACCTGGCGATCGAGGGAGGGGCAGACATGCATGCAACCACGAGTTTATGCATAAAAATTATATTCAAAGCCTCGAAAAGAAAATTTATATGTTGATTTAAAAGGTTTATGAGTAATTTCAAGATAGTTTAGTTAAATAATGCTAACTGTTGTTGTTGTTAAAAAATGCAATATATTTATTGCACCGGGAAATTTTGAATATCCGTTGGAGAAGATATTGTTTACAAGTGTTTACAAATTAGCGCACAAGTTAATGAATATATCTGAAATGAGCTGTTTTTCAAGCTTAACCCGCATTCATGACTTCAATAAATATAGATGAGCTTCTTTTTGTTAATTCGCTTTATGCTGCATTTATCTATGATCACATGCTGAGATAAGTGCGGTGAGATAACGCATCTCTGACATTATTGGAACCGAAGCGGCTCGTAACTTTCAGTACACTGGCAACCATGGCGGCGGAAGGTAGTGCTAATTTTACGGACGAACAGATTGAAGAGCTCTGTGAGACGTTCAAAACGGTAAGTCTTGACATCGACCCCTGTACTTAACCCTTTAATAAATATCAAACTGAGTTGAGGTATACGAGGCGATGGTGAATTCTTCTAGTGTTATTGTTAAACAAACAAAGAGTGTCACGCCTTCAAATGCCATTCAGCCCATTGCATGACGCAGTCATGTCTATTACGCACACACATGGCCGTGTGCTGCAGATAACAGCCGCTATGCCCTGTGTGTGTGTAGCTGTATTTATTAACAAGAACCTTTCCAGTCACCGTGACTGTGAATGTTTGAATCTAAGATGTCGTGGGTCTCCATAATCCTTGTGGTGGGGACATGGTCTGGGATTGGGAAAGCCCACGGAATGCAGAAATGAGAGCATATGACGTGTAAAATTGAGTAGCTCTTAGTCTCGTAGTCGCGCTATCTGTTGGCTAAGCATTATTATTATCTACTTGAATATCTATAAAGTATTTTTCCGGCTGCCTTGTGACCGGCATTATTTACCACAAATTGTCTGTATGGCTGTAACTTCTGTTTCTAGCATCCCAAGCAAGATAAACTATGCTCATTAAATGATTTGTCATATTAAATTAAGTATTAAATTAACTAGCTAGGTAAGCCAAGTTAGACAATTTAATTGCTTAATTGCTTAGGTAAGGTTATTAGGCTAAAAATGTTACCAGTATCTTTGAGTATTGGTTGCCAGAATTACTAAAATCTTGCAATAAATATATCTTGCAGGACATTTGAAGACAAATTTAATGCCAAGATCTTTTAAAGATAAAGATTTTGATGGCTTGATGCTAATGTGTTGTACAAAAAATCTTTAAATATTTGCTTACATTCTGCAGTGACAAAACTGAAGAATTAGACAGTAACTGCCTATCAATCAGACGAAAATATAACTCCAGTACTCACTGCAGTCTGCAGTGAGTGACAGAGAGCGCATTTTATCGTTGACAAAAACTTGAGGTCACGGACAGACGGACATGGCGAGCACATGAATAGTGCATTTTTTCCATAAATGAGAAATGCGCTAAAAACTCGCATGAATTTGGCTAATTTCACTCATTCCAATGGCCTTGCCCAATTTGTTTGATGAAAAGATATAAAAAATTGCATATCTTAATCTGAATTCTGAAAGTTTTGAAAATGTCATGAAACGATTGTACTAGCTGGCAGCTGCGATTTTATAGAAGTTCTGCCTGATATTCCAGATTGTTGCACCAGTGCTTCCCAGTGCAAAATAATGATGCTAATTTAATTTTTTTAATAAGGGTGGAATTTGAAAGGAGTAATAAACAAGGACATACATATCATTTTGTATAGGAAGTCATAAAACTGGATTTTCCCTCAATAACTTTTAGGATTGAGCAAGTGCTCCATCTGATCTGCATTGATATATGATATGAGACACTATTTTTAACATTCCATTTCTTGGAATTCAAGATTAATGGTAATACATTTAGTCATTCAGATGTTTAAATTTTCTAATTTCTAAGCCATGACTGCAGTTTTCATAGGTACAATTTTTGTTAGCCTTGGTAATTCTGCTATTTCAAATTTTACTTTTCTGACACAAAATCTTTGTTTGGGTCTTTACATGTTCATTAAAATTATCAGATTCAAAAGTGGCCAAATGTGCTTTTTGACAATAAAAAAGTTCAATCAATAATCATGTTAGACTGACTGACTGAGTGAGTTTAACAATTGAACTTTGATGTAGGAAACTAGAAAGAAATGCATCGTTATTGGGACAATATGACTGCTTCGAATTGGAATGTTATAGCTTTCCTTTTAAAGGAAAATACAAATTAATATCCTAGGTTTCAAAATGGGTTCATGGGTCAAAAACAAACTTGCAGATTGGTTGAAAATTTATGGCTGCCAAATTCATAACATCAATAAACTCAATCAAAAATCAAGTGATTATTTGGAAGGCTGATATTTATGTTTTATACATTCATACCCTGAGTTGAAGTGGGAGTTAAGAGCTATAAGGTTGAATAATGTATTTTATGAAATACAATTTTCAATGCTACAATTTGAAGTTAGTCTAGTTTTATTTAAGACTCAAAAGTATTCAAGTAAAAGATTAAACACTTGGCATGTAATTTGAAAGATTTTTCTTTACTAGATTAATTTGATGGCTTAAAATTAATTAGCAATTTTTATTTGTAACTTGAAACAAGTAGAGAGAAGTTCTAACATCTTAGTGGCTGGGGTGCCATACCCCAGCCGTGCCCATATTTCAATTAATTAATTTAATATTAATTCATTAATCAAGTCATTAGTTAACTGCATGATTGAGCTGCAAGTTTAGAGATTTAAACACAATACTTTATTCAGGAGCAACAGGTTTTGGGATTTCATAAAATGTTATGGTGAACTTTGAGATTTGTAATTTCAAATAAATTCTCTATTTAGCCTCTGATATTTGCAATTTGGGCAGAGAACTTTGGAGGCATGAAATTCTGGTAAAAAATAAATTTCATTGGATTGTAAATTATTAATATTATGTGAAGCAACAACATGAATAGTTACGACATATCATTATGAGTTAAGAAAGTGTCTTAAGTCAGCTAAATTACACATGATGATTTTTCACTTGTGTCCAAAATTCTTTAGATTTAGCATTTAGTTGAAAATATTTGTCTTCAAGATATGAAAAAGGGAGTAGAAGATGTTGCCAGTTTGTTGTGGGTGATGTTGCAGTGTTGTACTGCAAGGTTACATATAGGTTATGTATCAGGGTTGCACACCAGGGTTACATATCAGGATTGCACATCAGGGTTGCACATCAGGGTTGCACATCAGGGTTACATGTCAGAGTTGCACGTCAGGGTTGCACATCAGGGTTGCACATCAGGGTTACATGTCAGAGTTGCACGTCAGGGTTGCACATCAGGGTTGCACATCAGGGTTTGTCAGGGTTGCACGTCAGGGTTGCACGTCAGGGTTGCACGTCAGGGTTGCACATCAGGGTTGCAGAGCTCGACAGCTCTCGACAAATCATATTCAGCGCTATCTTCTTATCTGATAAGGAAATAACAACTGATAGATAAGAGCGCCTGAAGAAGACGATCCCAAGCTTATGTCGAGGAAACGATGTCTATACATGACCTGCATATGCTTTATTTATGCGTTATGATAGTTCGATTTTATAACGAACTGTTTCGTTATTATAACTGTACCAGAAATGCTAGGGATTTTGTGCTGTGGTGATATATATGGCCACCACAGCACTTGCGGCCACCACAGCACTTGCGACCACCACAGCACTTGCGACCACCACAGCACTTGCGGCCACCACAGCACTTGCGACCACCACAGCACTTGCGGCCACCA
>NW_025937539.1:42767-44179 GCF_000764305.2 Hyalella azteca | reverse complement strand
TGCTGCTGGTGCTGCTGCTGCTGCTGGTGTTGCTGCTGCTGCTGGTGCTGCTGCTGCTGGTGCTGCTGCTGCTGCTGGTGCTGCTGCTGCTGCTGCTGGTGCTGGTGCTGCTGCTGCTGGCTCTCATATATGATATATATTTCCTATATCTATGTTACTATCCTGCTTAAGCTCCTCTCACCTTCTCCGCATCGGTATTTATGTCCTAATTAAATAATTTAACAATATAATTACTGTTAATTACATAATTTTCAAACGTCATTTCCTGTCATTATTCCCGCACAATTGGTGGGGTGTGTACATGAAGGCACTCATTAAAATAAGTGAAACTTTGTGCGAATAGAGATGTACTTTTGGCCCCCTTGGGCTCGCCTACATGACGTATCTGTGCTAAGATCAGAACGCGAGTCGCTATTTGTACAGTATTACCCATTAACTTTTATGAGTGGTGTGTTGGTCCGTATGAAACCCCGTAAATTTTCTATAATACTACACTAAAAAAATGTATGGTTATATTGTTCAAATACTGACTCGCTCTTTATATGTAGCACTGAAACGCCATTTTGTCAGGAAAAACTAACAATGGCAATAAATACATAGCATCTCGTCTCGTTTATACATGCAGTGTGTACGAAATTGAACTCGAATTAGCGAACTATTTACATCACGAAATTATGATAAATAAATAAGATCTTTAAAAAGATGGTAAATTTAAACAGTGAAAGATGTCGTGTAGGAAGATCTGCAATAATATGACATGACCCTGTATGATATACGAGTTATTTTCACCAGTTTGATGTATGCATCAGTATGATATATACAGCAGTATGATATATAAAGCATTATGAAATATGCATCAGTATATTTTAAACTGATATAAATAGATTATATATCAATATATCAATTATATATATTGATATAAAATATGCATCAGTATATTTTAAACTGATATAAATAGATTATATACCAATATATCGATTATATAGATCGATATAAAATATGCATCAGTATTTCTGGCACCAAGCGATCAGCTGAGCGCTCGGCGTCAGGATGCCAGTGCCGGAAGGTCCTCAGGCCTGAGCGATCTAGATGATCTTGATCTAGTGATGATCTAGGGGGGATTGAGTGGTGATCTAGGAGTGATTTAGCTATGGGTGATCTAGGAGTGGTCTAGCTAGGGGTGATCTAGGAGTGGTCTAGCTAGGGGTGATCTAGGAGTGGTCTAGCTAGAGGTGATCTAGGAGTGGTCTAGCTAGGGGTGATCTAGGAGTGGTCTAGCTAGGGGTGATCTAGGAGTGGTCTAGCTAGGGGTGATCTAGGAGTGGTCTAGCTAGAGGTGATCTAGGAGTGGTCTAGCTAGGGGTGATCTAGGAGTGGTCTAGCTAGGGGTGATCTAGGAGTGGTCTAGCTAG
>NW_025937539.1:14135-42324 GCF_000764305.2 Hyalella azteca | reverse complement strand
GTGTGTGTGTGCCACACAGCGCCGTGTGTGTGTGTGCCACACAGCGCCGTGTGTGTGTGTGCCACACAGCGCCGTGTGTGTGTGTGCCACACAGCGCCGTGTGTGTGTGTGCCACACAGCGCCGTGTGTGTGTGTGCCACACAGCGCCGTGTGTGTGTGTGTGTGCCACACAGCGCCGTGTGTGTGTGCCACACAGCGCCGTGTGTGTGTGCCCCACAGCGCCGTGTGTGTGACACACAGCGCCGTGTATAGCGTGCGTGAGGCAGCATGTCTTTGTTTAATACGGGCGTCTACAGCGCGCTTGTATACCACACATGACTCTGTATATCACACATACCTCTGTGTACTTCATTGATTCCTGTATAGACCAAGGTAATTCCTGTATAGACCAAGGTAATTCCTGTATAGACCAAGATAATTCCTGTATAGACAGACACTGAGAGTAATGAGTGACACTTTGTCTCAATTACAATTCACTCCCTACTCGTGGTGTAAGTTAAGCGTGTCAATATTTATACAATAAGACACATTTGTTTTTCCGAGTGTAAGCAGCACAATTGTAGGTCCCCACACCCACGCAGTGTGCGTCAGGAATAGCACAGCGCTGTGGGGGTTAAGATCCCCTCCGTCCCCCCCACACCCCACAAACAATTGAGTGATATGTGGTGTATGAAGTGTATTATACGTGTACACGGTATGTGTACACGGTATGTGTACACGTACCGGTATGTGTACATACAGTATGTGTACACGTACCGGTATGTGTACACGGTATGTGTACACGTACCGGTATGTGTACACGGTATGCGTACTCGTACCGGTATGTGTACACGTACCGGATGTGTACACGTACCGGTACGTGTACATACATTATTTTCACGGTTCCAAATTTTCGTGTTGTATCATATTTACGTGTATCATGTACTTATTTCCGCCTAATTTTCAGTGTTCAATGCTTCCTGTAACTTGAAAATGAATGTTTTCACATTCGAAACGTCGTAAATAAATTAAATTACTTCATATAAACTGCATTTTATCAACCAGCGTCATCTGAAGAATATTGTTCGACCTTGAAAATTTTATACATTAAATTCTCTGGTCATTAACAACTCGTGTTTTAACAAGCTTATTCTACTATCTTAATACACTTATCTAATACACGCACTTATCTAATATACAGTATGCGTATATATACGTAGCATATATGGAGTGATGTGTGGTATATGCACCGTGAGTTGAAACTTGCGTGTTTGAATGTTAGCGTTTAAACTTTTTTGTTGGTACTCCAGTGCCCCCACTACCGTACCCTCTTGCCCCCACTACGGTACCCTCGTGCCCCCACTACCGTACCCTCTTGCCCCCACTACGGTACCCTCGTGCCCCCACTACCGTACCCTCGTGCCCCCACTACCGTACCCTCGTGCCCCCACTACCGTACCCTCGTGCCCCCACTACGGTACCCTCGTGCCCCCACTACCGTACCCTCGTGCCCCCACTACCGTACCCTCGTGCGCCACTAACGTACCCTCGTGCCCTCACGTACCCTCGTGCCCTCACTACCGTACCCTCGTGCCCTCACTACCGTACCCTCGTGCCCTCACTAACGTGCCCTCGTACCCTCACTAACGTACCCTCGTACCCTCTGTAATGTACCCTCGTGCCCTAACGTACCCTCTGTAATGTACCCTCGTGCCCCCAGATTGACCGCGATGGCAATGGGTACCTGGACGTGTCTGAGCTGCGGGGGGCGCTGGAGGTGGTGGGGCTGAAGCTCCCCCAGTGGCAGGTCCGCAAGATCCTGACGGAGTACGACACAGAGACGTCGGGGCCTGATAAGGGCACGCTGTCCTTCAAGGAGTTCAAGCAGGTGGGCCTTAAGGGTAAGACTTTGGCCTCAAGGACACTGCATGAGATCGCAAGGCTTTAGGGGAATTTAGCATGTATGGCTAAAAAAAAACTTTCATTTACAGATGGATCATTTTGAAACTTGATACACTTATGTAAAATAGAATGCTAAGACTATTTTGTTCATGTGAATTTTTGGAAAAAAGAAAACGTGAAACTCGTAGAAAACGGCAGAAAGGGGGTACTCTCCTCGTTTAATTAACGTGCTACAACATCGTGGACGCATCATTGGATTCTTAAAAACCATATCTAAAATTCCCCAATCATTTTTTAGTTTATTTAATTATTTTATTTTATTTTTTAATTTTGACCCCTCCCTCCCTCCCTTTTTCAATATAAAATAAAAACAAAAATGGAATCGAAAAAAAAAAATGACTGAGCGATCTCAAGAGAATTTTTTCGTGAATGGTATATTGCTCAATGCTGTAGCTTGAAAATCATAGGCGGAGATAGGTTTGCAATCAGAACATTTTTTTAGTTATCATGAGAGCCAAAAAACAGAAATTTCTGATCATTGAAAAAACTGAAATTCCGATCTGAAAATTCTGATCATGTTCCGCTTAAGGGAAAACAGGTGGAGCGCAAGGGCAGATGGTGCAAGTAGTTATATTTTTCACGTATTACCCTCATAACCATTACCCTCCAGTCGTATAACCCTCTACAACCATTACCCTCCACAACCATTACCCTCCACAACCATTACCCTCCACAACCATTACCCTCCACAACCATTACCCTCCACAACCATTACCCTCCACAACCATTACCCTCCACAACCATTACCCTCCACAACCATTACCCTCCACCACCATTACCCTCCACCACCATTACCCTCCACAACCATTACCCTCCACAACCATTATCCTCCAGCCGAATTACCCTCCACCACCATTACCCTCCAGCCGTATTACCCTCCATAACCATTACCCTCGCCTCGCAGATGGTGCAGAACCTCAAGTCGCAGGACATCGCCAGCCACTTCAAGAAGATGGTGAACAAGAGGGAGAACCTCGAGGCCTTTGGGGGCATGAGTCTTGCTTCTGCTGAGGGTAAGAGGGGAGTGAGGGCATGAGTCTTGCTTCTGCCAAGGGTAAGAGGGGAGTGAGGGCATGGGTCTTGCTTCTGCCGAGGGTAAGAGGGGAGTGAGGGGCATGAGTCTTGCTTCTGCCGAGGGTAAGAGGGGAGTGAGGGGCATGAGTCTTGCTTCTGCCTTCGCTTCTGTCGAGGGTAAGAGGGGAGTGAGGGGCAGGCATGAGTCTTGCTTCTGCCGAGGGTAAGAGGGGAGTGAGGGGCATGAGTCTTGCTTCAGCTGAGAGTAAGAGGGGAGTGAGGGGCATGAGTCTTGCTTCAGCTGAGAGTAAGAGGGGAGTGAGGGGCAGGCATGAGTCTTGCTTCTGCCGAGGGTAAAAGGGGAGTGAGGGGCATGAGTCTTGCTTCTGCCGAGGGTAAAAGGGGAGGGAGGGTAGGACGAGTGAGGGTAGGGAGAGTGTGAGTGAGTGGGGGCGAGTAGCCTCATGCCCTCACGAGTGAGAGGATTTAGAAGCACGTGGGACGGGGGGAGGGTAGTCTGAGAGCGGACGAGAGGAGAGCCGTCTCCCCAGCGGGGAAGTGCGATGTGTTCGTGGGGGTAGACTGACCCCCCACTCTTCCTCCCTTCTTGAGGAATTGAAAAAATCCCCTTCGTAGAGTAGGTATATCGCCACGCATTGCTCAATTCGCGGCTCCCATTCTCCCCAAGTGCGACTCTTCCCTACAAATAATTTTTACCTTCCTCCTCCTTACCTTCCCTCCTTACTTACTCATTTTTAGTCTTCTCACCAAATTTCTTATTAATTAACTAACCCCGCCCTCCATACCCTCCCCTAACCCCCGCACCCATCATCCAGGACCTGTATGCCTTCCCTCCTAATTCATGACCCACCCTCCCACTCCCATGCCCCCATGCATGACCCACTCCCCCACTCCCCCTAAGACATGACCCACTCCCCCCCCAGGCACGACCCACTCCGTACGGCTGGAGGAGCAGCTTGCCTTCAGCGACTGGATCAACAGCAACCTGGGGCACGACCCTGACCTGGGGCACCTGCTGCCTATAGGGGGCGAGGGCAAGGAACTCTACGACAGAGTCAAGGACGGCATCCTGCTGTGGTGAGGCTGTGGTGCTGTGGTGAGGGCATCCTGCTGTGGTGAGGCGTGGTGCTGTGATGAGGGCATCCTACTGTGGTGAGGCGTGGTGCTGTGATGAGGGTATACTCTGTCTCTTATACACATCTAGATGTGTATAAGAGACAGACCGTACCCTCGTGCCCCCACTACCGTACCCTCGTGCCCCCACTACCGTACCCTCGTGCCCCCACTACCGTACCCTCGTGCCCCCACTACCGTACCCTCGTGCCCCCACTACCGTACCCTCGTGCCCCCACTACCGTACCCTCGTGCCCCCACTACCGTACCCTCGTGCCCCCACTACCGTACCCTCGTGCCCCCACTACCGTACCCTCGTGCCCCCACTACCGTACCCTCGTGCCCCCACTACCGTACCCTCGTGCCCCCACTACCGTACCCTCGTGCCCCCACTACCGTACCCTCGTGCCCCCACTACCGTACCCTCGTGCCCCCACTACCGTACCCTCGTGCCCCCACTACCGTACCCTCGTGCCCCCACTACCGTACCCTCGTGCCCCCACTACCGTACCCTCGTGCCCCCACTACCGTACCCTCGTGCCCCCACTACCGTACCCTCGTGCCCCCACTACCGTACCCTCGTGCCCCCACTACCGTACCCTCGTGCCCCCACTACCGTACCCTCGTGCCCCCACTACCGTACCCTCGTGCCCCCACTACCGTACCCTCGTGCCCCCACTACCGTACCCTCGTGCCCCCACTACCGTACCCTCGTGCCCCCACTACCGTACCCTCGTGCCCCCACTACCGTACCCTCGTGCCCCCACTACCGTACCCTCGTGCCCCCACTACCGTACCCTCGTGCCTGTCTCTTATACACATCTAGATGTGTATAAGAGACAGGTGTGGTGCTGTGGTGAGGCTGTGGTTTTGTGGTGAGGGTGTGGTGCTGTGGTGAGGGTGTGGTGCTGTGGTGAGGGTGTGGTGCTGTGGTGAGGATGTGGTGCTCTGGTGAGGGTGTGGTGCTGTAGTGAGGGTGTGGTGCTGTGGTAAGGGTGTGGTGCTGTGGTGAGGGCGCCCGGGGGTTAGTTAAATAATTTTTAATGATTTAGCGATGATATACCATTGATGTTGCAGCAACTACTAACTACTCATGCCCCGACGCCCAAATATATCGCTAATAAATCATGAATATTGTCAGGAAGTTGTTGAATAATATCCATATAATATTAAGAGGCAGTAGTTATATAATTTGTAATGATGTAACGTTGATGTTGCAGCAAGATGATGAACTTTTCGTGTCCAGACACCATCAACTATAATTTATAATAATGTAATGATGATATAACGATAATGTGATGATGATGTGATGATATTGCAGCAAGATGATGAACTTCTCGTGCCCGGACACCATCGACGAGCGCGCCATCAACAAGCGCAACCTGACGCTGTATACCAAACACGAGAACCTGACGCTGGCCCTCACCTCTGCCCAGGCCATCGGCTGCAATGTTGTTAATATAGATGCCCATGACCTGGCTAAAGGTGGGTTAAAAGGGGCTAGAGGTGGGTTAAACGAGGCTAAACGTGGGTTAAAGGGGGGTAATGGTTGGTCAAATGGGGCTAAAGATGGGTTGAAGGGGGTTAAAGGTGTGGGTCAAAGGGGATAAAGGTTGTGCTGCTCCTGCTGCCCCAGCGTAGCTGATGCTATTTATAATCTATATATATATTATATGTAATATATATATTATTATATATAATAATATAATATATAAAATGATATAATATATAATTGTCAACCCCACCTTGCGTTTGTCGTGACGTGGTTCCTCCCCCACCAGGCAAGCCACACCTGGTGCTGGGGCTGCTGTGGCAGATCATCCGCATCGGGCTCTTCAACCAGATCTCCCTGGAGCACTGCCCCGGCCTGGCGCTCCTCCTGCAGGAGGGGGAGGACCTCAACGAGCTCATGAAGCTCTCCCCTGAGGCCATCCTGCTGAGATGGGTCAACCACCACCTCGAGGCAGCTGGCACCAACAGGTGGGTGAACCACCACCTCGAGGCAGCTGGCACCAACAGGTGGGTGAACCACCACCTCGAGGCAGCTGGCACCAACAGGTGGGTCAACCACCACCTCGAGGCAGCTGGTACCGCCACCTCGAGGCAATTATTTATGAACTTGCAATTTAGGCAAATAAATCATAATTACTAGAGATGATTACTTATATTATTTGCTCAATAATGATTACTTACAAAATTTGCTGTCATTAGAAAGAGCCAATTGTACAAGCTACTGACGTAATGACACAAGATAACTTCAACGTACATTGATTATCGTCGTAATTATAGTCAATTATCAACAGTATAATTATTGTTGATAATTATGTCAATCTTCAAATTGAGTATAATTTAAATAAATCCAATTATACACGCTTCTGACGTAACCACATATAATGTACCTAACTTCAAAGTATATTAATTGATATCATAATTATAGTAAATTATTAATTATGACCACCGTAAAGTATATGATCATAATTATAGTCAGTGACCACTTTAAAGTATAACACAACTACCTCCCCCCCAGACGCTGCCACAACTTCACGTCGGACGTGAAGGACTCTGAGATCTACACGTACCTGCTCAAGCAGATCGCTCCTGCCGACTCCGGCGTCACCATGGAGGCCCTCTCGGTCAGTCCTTAGCTCCTTCACATCCTTGAGATCCTCGAGATCCTTAATCTTGTTGAGACTCTCGGGACCCTTGAAACCCTTGATATCCTCGAGACCCTTGAAGTCCTTAAGGTCCCCGAGGTCCTTAAGACCCCACCAGGCAGCGCGTAGCTGAGGTTCAGGTAGCTGCCCACGGCCTCGCTGGAGCGCTGCATGGGACACCTTGCATGCTCCGCTCTCCAGCGACCTTTGGACTGAATTTAGATACTAGTTAATATATTATAATAACTAGCTGCTAAAACTAGCTATAGCTGCTACTTTAATATCTAATACAATATCAGGTATATTATGATTATTATTATAATATGACTCTGGTGGGCATTATTCCTATGGACACTATGTCGGTTATCACTATCCCTATGTTAGACGCCATCAGCAGTGCCCTGCGATGCCCGTAGCTCTAACCAGGGGCCGTCCCAATATCTCATCCTTGGTTTGGCTTAAAGGCCAATTGGCCGACGGAGGCCTGAACCTGCAACTGTTTTTAGCGCAATTTTCTCATTTATGGGAAAAAGGCGCTATTGTGCTTGCCATGTCCTTCTGTCTGTCTGTTTGTCCGTCCGTGACTTCACGTTTTCATCGACGAGAAAATGCGCTCTCTGTCACTCACTGCAGTGAGTACTGAGTTATATTTTATTATAGTATGGTAGCAAGTATCACACCGACCTCCCCATCCCTCACTAATCCCTCTTCCCACCCCCACACCCATGACTTCATAATCCCCACGATCCCTGAACTAATCCCTCACTCATCCCTCCCCCAGACGCAGGATTACATCCATCACTCACCCCCATCCCTCCCCCAGACGCAGGATTACATCCATCAGTCGCGGGCTGAGCTCATGCTGCAGCACCCCTCACTCACCCCTCACTCACCCCTCATCCCTCCCACAGACGCAGGACTACATGTCGCGGGCGGAGCTGATGCTGCAGCAGGCAGACAAGCTCGGATGCCGCAGCTTCCTGACGCCCCAGGACGTGGTCGAGGGCGTCTACAAGCTCAACGTCGCCTTCGTCGCCAACCTCTTCAACAACCATCCCGCCCTCGACAAGCCTGACGACGTCGACCTGGAGGCCTACGAGCACATAGAGGAGAGCAGAGAGGAGAAGAGTGAGTGGGGATAGTGGTAGGGAGTGGGGCGAGTGGCAGGTAGTGGGGGAGGGTGTGGGACCAACCTCTTCAACAACCACCCTGCGCTGGACAAGCCTGATGACGTCGACCTGGAGGCTTACGAGCACATAGAGGAGAGCAGGGAGGAGAAGAGTGAGTGGGGCGAGTGGCTGGAAGTGGGGGGAACAATCCCAGATCGACCTCCCCTGCAACACTACCAGCGGCGAGAAGCAACAGCATCGTGCATCAGGTGGCCCAAATGAGGGCGGATGAACGATAATCAGAGGCGGCGATCCATCGTGGCCTGGGACTGCTGTGTCCCAAACAAATACTAAGGATACTAAGGGGCGAGCGGTAGGGACGGGGGGAGGGAGTTGCAGAGTAGCTGTGAGTGGAGGAGTGGTAGTGATTTGGGAATAATTTTGAGGACAAGATTGAGGTAAGTAAAAATTGAGTGAGTAGTATGACTGTGTACTGTGCTGTACACATCACTAAATCTCGTGTGATGTGCAGCGTACAGGAACTGGATGAACAGCATGGGTGTTAACCCGCACGTCAACTGGCTGTACAGCTGTACACATCACTAACACTCATGTGCTGTGCAGCGTACAGGAACTGGATGAACAGCATGGGTGTTAACCCGCACGTCAACTGGCTGTACAGCGACCTGGCGGACGGCATCATCATCTTCCAGCTCTACGACATCATCAGACCGGGCATCGTCGACTGGAAGCGCGTGCACACGTGAGTGAAGGGCAAGTGAAGGCGGCGTGAGTGAAGGGAGCGTGAGTGAAGGGCGCGTGTAGGGGGCGTGAGTGAAGGGCGCGTGAAGGGGGGCGTGAGTGAAGGGCGCGTGAGTAAAGGGGGCGTGAGTGAAGGGCGCGTGAGTGAAGGGCGCGTGAGTGAAGGGCGCGTGAGTGAAGGGCGCGTGAGTGAAGGGCGCGTGAGTGAAGGGAGCGTGAGTGAAGGGCGCGTGAGTCGTGGGTTCGAGTCCTGCGTGACGCGGTAATATGGGCGTACCAGTGTTCCGTGATTAAAGTCTCATTATCTGGACAACATGACACGTTTATTCTTCTGTCAGGAAGTTCAGCTATAACCCCCCCTTCCCCCGCAGAAAGTTCAGCAAGCTCAAGAAATTCATGGAGAAGTTGGAGAACTGCAACTACGCCGTGGAGCTGGGGCTCAAGTTGAGGTTCTCCCTCGTGGGCATCGCGGGGCACGACCTCGCCGACGGCAACCCCACCCTTACCTTGGGTAGGTGCCTCCCTTGGGACCTAATCCCTCCCTCACCTTGAGTTACTCTCGCCCCCTCCCACTCCTTGATTTGCCTCACTCCTTTACCCTCCTTCACTCGCTGTTCCCACTCCATCGCCGTTGCTTCCCTCACTTATTAGAGGGCCACTCACAAGACCTCCCTCATCGATCCCTCCTCTCACCCTACCTTTACCCTCTCCTCTCTTGCCTTGCCCTCATCCTGCCCTCACCCTCACTTCACCCTGCCCTCAACTGCCTTCACTCTCTCCTCACCCCCCCTCCCCTCAGGGGGGATTTCTGACGGGTGTCTGTGCTCGTCAGAAGTCCTATGGGATTTCGCGCTCCTAGGGGGATTGTTCCTGAGCGCCCCACCGCTGAGCTCGCGGTGTTCCTCCTTGTCACTTCGTCTCTTTGAGATGCTAACGCTGCTTCTTTCGAGCCAGCTTCAGCGGGCTGGACATCTGAGACCTTCCGCCCCTTGTGGGTGATGAATAATTGAGACCTTCCACCTCTATGGTGATGTTCATCTTGACTTTCGGTGCGAGATAGCTAAATAGCTGAAGCGCTAGTTAATATTTGGCTACTAAACTAACTAAACTCTCCTCACCCTCCCCTTTCCCTCACTTCACCCTGCCTTCACTCTCCCCTCACCCTGCCCTCTGTTGCAGCGCTCATCTGGCAGCTGATGAGGGCCTACACGCTATCAGTGCTGTCACAGCTCACCGAGCAAGGCTCGCCCGTCATCGAGAGCGAGATCATCAGCTGGGTGAACACCCGCCTGTCCGAGGCCGGCAAGACCTCCTCCATCAGGAGCTTCCAGGACTCCAGCATAGCCTCCTCTAAGGCCATCCTGGACCTCGTAGACGCCATCAAGCCGGGCACCATCAACTACGACGTCCTGCGGCCTGACGAGACCGACGAGGTACAGTGCGAGGCGGCAGAGACTAGCCGTAGTTGCGGCTTCATTAAATTACAACACTTCTCTTCAACTTCACTTCTTGTTTGTCTGCTACAAATCTTATAATCGTTGTTTAAACACACTTTACCTGTCCATTTGATATGAAATTCAATGGTCAGGTTAAATATGAGTAAAAAATCAATTGGAAAAATATGAATTTTTTTCCAATTGATATGAAAGTCGCAGACAATGCTTGAATCAATTGAGAGAACAAATCATTTAAAAAATTGAACATTTTTTTTAAACATAACAAAATAAAAAAAAAACAATTTGTAATATTGAGAATAAAATCAGAAACTCATTGTAAATGTGTAACATCGAAGACACCGGCCTCTTTAAAAGTAATTTTTAACGTCTATTATTATTTGCAAATCGATTGTCATTCTTTTACTTATGCTCCTTGACCCTCGTGCATCATACCCTCTATCCACCCCCTCATGCCCCCCACTAACACCCCTCCCCCCACAGGACAAGCTGGGTAACGCCAAGTACGCCATCTCGATGGCCCGCAAGATCGGCGCGCGGATCTACGCGCTGCCTGAGGACATCACGGAGGTCAAGCCTAAGATGGTGATGACGGTGTTTGCCTGCCTCATGGCCCGGGATTACCTACCTAACATGGACTCCAAACAGTGATGACAAGCCCTGCAAACATGGCGCCAAACGTCCACACCAAACGTCCAAATTTCGAAACGTCCACACCAAACGTCAAAACGTCCACACCAAACATCCAAACCAAACGATGAAACGTCAAACGTCCACGTCAAACACGGACTGTTATGAATGTCAGCAATGAAATATAATGTCGTATATTTCCCGCATAACGAAATTTAGCATAGCCTTCTTTCCTGTATAGCATACAGGGCTATTGTGCACACGAGGCCGCACAGAGCCTCTGTGTACATTCTATACGGAGACCTCTTACATTGTATACATACATTGTCCATTGTATACATGAATCCTGTGTTATTGTATGCAAAGAATCAGTCCAGTCGCCAGGTATCCCTTGTATTTAACACGCCCATCTTGTATAGCTATACAGTTTTATACGTCGCGTGTAGGCGGCATTTCTAGTTTTATACGCATTAACACGCTTCCCGTGTTGCCACATCTCCCTTTCATTCTTTGTTGATTATTCTATTTATCTCACTTCTTCTCTTCACTTACTGATCTCATCTTCCCGCTCTTCCTTTGAATACTTTCCACTGTAGACCTCCTTTACACCCTCTTTACACCTTCTTTACATTCCCTTTACACATTCTTTACATCCCTCTTTACTTTCCTCTTTACACCCCCTCATCACCCCGTCTTTCACTATCCCGTACCTTTTAAACATTTTATTCTTTTTAACTTTTCTCTCCTCTCCCTCCTCTCCCCTGATTCGTTTCGACAACCTGGTACATCTTGTATCTGTGGCGACGGTTGTATCTGCCAAGCCAAGATTGTATTTGTACGACTAGTCTTGTGCGACAATCTAGAAATTGTCTAGCCAACAATTGTCGCTTACCAAGTAGTATCCATACCTGAAAATCACAACAATGTCCAGTTTCTGTTAATAATTTTAACCCCCAAGCTTAATTCAACGTCGAGGTTTCAATTTAAACTTTTTTAATGACGTAAAATCCAATAATTTTCTTAGCTCATACTTCTTGTTTAATTTGTGCCGAGGTAATTTTAATATTGAAATTAAATAGACATTTTAAATTTGCGTGTATGGTTGTTGAAAGACGTTTGAATTGTAAAGTTTCCAGACTAATGCGTTATAGTCGTGAGTTTGTGGGGAGAGTTGGAGTTTTTACTTACTTATTATTACTTACTTGCTTAAAGTTTAAGCTCTTTTATTTTACTGACCAACATTTAGATTGTTTTTACTTGCGCTTTAGAAATGAATTGTGTTTTGGGCTGTCAAGATTTGCCTTATTGCTCCGACCAGCCAAGCAACCTGACGCAGACTTGATAACTTGTTGACGGCTTGCCAAGCAGGCTGATGGAGGCTTGCCGACCGGTCAACGGCTTGCCAAGCGGCCTTAGAGGCTTGTCGATCGATTAATGGCTTGCCAAGCAGCCCGATGAACCAATTAGGCTTGCCAAGCAGGCTGATGGAGGCTTGCCGACCGGTTAATTGCTTGCCAAGCGGCCTGACGGAGGCTTGGCAACAGGTTGGCAAAAACAGGCACCACTCAACCTGACTATGGTTGAGTGGGGCACAAGTGTGTGTGGTCACACCTGGTCAAGAGGTTGCAAGTTGGCTGTGGTTGAACAAGTTTGTGGTTTGGTCGCAGTGCCTGATTTTGTATATATTCGCTGGTAGACCATCACTCCCGGTGCTGTGGTGGACCTAAGTCGTTCTCTTCTAAGCCTTGTTTGTTGTTGTCGAGCTTCCTTCTTCTCTTGTTTGTTGCTCTCTTCTGCTACTGCTTTGTTATTGATTCTGATCCAACTCACTTCCCTCCCTCCCTCTCTTCCCATGCGACTCACTTCCCTCCCTCCCTCTCTTCCCATGCGACTCACTTCCCTCCCTCCCTCTCTTCTGATGCCACTCACTTCCCTCCCTCCCTCTCTTCTGATGCCACTCACTTCCCTCCCTCCTTCCTGCCACTCACTGAACTTACGGTCACTTGTCCAGTTCTGATTAATATCCCACAGTGTATCTGATTTTCAGCGAACTATAATGCTAGTTTTACGTAGTAATTTAATGCTGAGAAAACATCTTTTGTAAAATAAACTAAAGCCCTTCTATTGAACTTATGTATATTTTCTTATGCCCTCGAGTCTTATGTTATATTTCTTCCACTAATATTAATATTGCTTTCATGTTGAGACTTTTTATGTATGTTAAGAACTGCCAAAAATTCATGTGTACAATATTTTTGTGCGCATTGCTTGTCAACGAGAAATTCATTCCAATTTTGATGTCTGGTTTTACTGTCCTGTTGCAAGGCCACCACGTGATGTGAACGCCCCAGTAACGTAAATAATAATATAATTAATAATAATAGCGGTTTCAGCGTTTATTAGGCCGTAGGCCTGTCGCCGATTCTTAACATCGCAGAACATTAACAGCATTTTGCGGTCTCGAACTTGCAACTCACTGCTCCAATTCTGCTGTGCTTAACCGCCCGGCCTCCTCGCCGATTCTGACCAGAAACTGGCGCACAGAGCTGGGATCGAACCGCGCCTCTCTGCGCCAATCTTGGTACTCTGAACTTTTACCGCTGGGCCACATGTTCTTTCCAAGTAAGCTATTAATAACGAGAATTCAAAGTTGGTATGAAAGTTTCAGCGATCCTTAAATTTTGGTATCCATGAGAAACAAGAGAAGATTCAAAGCCTGTTTCTATTTGAATTTTCAAAAAAATATACAGCCAGCTTGATCCTGAGTCTGGTGCAGAACCTGTGAATGGAAAAATTGGTTCCTTTTTCTGTAATGTTGTCCCTAAATAGAAAGCTGACTCATATCTGGCGTGCTCCACGAGAGCAAAGACGATCTAAAATGCGGACCGAAAGAGAAAATACAAATGCATAAATGTCTTTTATGATGTTATCTGTGTTATTGAGGCAACATGTATTAGAAATAAAACAGGTAGTATTTCCACTTTCTTGGCAATAATTATTGATTGATTTTGGCTTTCAGTGCATGATTTTAAAAAAAAACTTTGATTTAGGTCAGTGTGTAAATTAAAAACATTGAAACCTAGCTGGAGGCTCAAAAACCTAGATCTGAGTTTATTAACCTAGCGCTGGCAGCAAGTGAGCGTTGCGAGCAAAGTACGTAAGTGTATGGTGAAATTTTGCCGAATCTGATTCGCTAGTCAGAATCAGCTAACCGGACTCGGGAGTCAGATACTGATACGCTAGTCACGGCTAGTGTATGGCGCGCTTAAGATGTACAGACCGGCAGGCGACCAACTAGCTTTTCTGATGACACACCCACAGACAAGAAAGACCGCGCTCGACATTGCAGCCAGCCACATGCACTCCCTCAGGCCCTCGTGTCGTCGCGTGCCGGTCCCAGTCGTGGATTATGTACCCCCATGGATAGACATTGACCTGTATGTTAATACAAACTTGGACATTGCGCCAGGAGTAGCGCACTCAGCACAATTTAAGGCCACTTTGGGGGAAATCTACAGTGGATCAGTAGTTATCTACTGCGATGGTTCTCCCTTACTGTTCCAGAGTCTGCCGCCTGCGGTGTATAAATTCCCTCTCAGAATAGTGCTACCTCCTGGCGCCTACATCCCGACTGCAGTGTGCTGACCACTGAAGTTACTGCAGTTTATCACTCGTTGTTTATTATACAGGAATCTGATCAAACCCACTGGGTTCTATGCACCGACTCTCGTTCAGCGCTGCTCCTCTTGAGTACAGCACAGGGCCCTCCAACCAGATGCTCCCTGCTGGCCTTAAAAAATTCCAGGCTGCTCAGAAGGCTTAATCTTCAGCATCATGTAACTTTGCAGTGGGTAAAAGACCATGCCGGCATACTTGGAAATGAGACAGCAAATCCTTCAGCCAAATTGGGTCATGGACTAGATCATAACACCTATCATACCATAGAATATTCCGATGCTCTCCACTGTCTTTGCCTTAAATTTCTGTCTTACTGGGATGAAGATTGGTCATGAACCGTTGCTGAGTCTGGCAAAGGCTGACACCTTGCATCAATTAGAACAAACTTGCAGCCAATACCTGGGTCATGTAGGGGTAAAAGCCTACCTGCATCGCTTCAAAATGCCATACTCACCACTGTGCGGGGATTGCTGAGTGGAAGAAACTATCGATAATTTCTTGCTAGAATGTAGCAGCTACTGAGATGCTCGTCAACTAATGCAGCAGACCTTGGCAAACATTGGCATTGAAAAGCTGACAGTGCGCGCTCTGCTTGGAGGTGAAGACATTGCAAAACGGGAGCAGCACCTTATCGTCGGGGCGGTACCTAACTGCATTCGTCGCAATCACCGGCAGACTGGAAACACTGTGAAGTCACAATAACCTAAGCGAACAAAGCGGCTCTCAACTGATAATGCAATCACAACCCTGAAACAAATTGTCATGTCCAGGTGTGACAACCGACCTGTGTGAGGTCATTTACAACCATGATATACTACACCTCAAAGAAGACATCATCATTAATAGTGATATTACTGATTTTTTGTTTACATCAATCCAAAGAATTCTGTAAAAATGTAAAATTTATTCAAATATCAGATCATAACTTTATTTGTTGTACTTTTCTAAGATCTCAGTGTCAATTAGGCACAACCAGTCGACATCAATGAAGTTTTTCCGGTCGGACGTTTCGCGAATGTGCTAGAATCGGTGAGTCCGAATAATTCGTTGGGGAAGGGGACGTACGGTGATTTCGAAGTTTGATTATTGAGATTTCATCGGCTTCTTGGAAATTTAACCTTGAATTTATATACCAATTTAAAATTATTATTTGAAAAATTCATAAGGATCGTAAATTTGAATTTGTTTTCACATTGTGAAATCAGGGGCACTTGCCTCATGTCCTTACCTAGCCCAGACTCCAGAGAGCCCCAGACCCAGGGCCAGGGCCAGATGTAGCCTAATCAGACACAGACACCAGCCCCAGGCAGCTGAGGCAGGGCCGCAGGTGGCAGGGCCCGCAGGGGCAGGTCAGCATTGCTGTTTCCTGGCAGACTGGCACAATGGGCATTGGGCAAGCACCAAATTAGGAGACAAAGTAATTTACCTCAACCTCAGAACTCTGATAAAAGAAGTTCTTTTTGACCAAAAGCAACATTTACTCAACTTTGTGAGTCCCAATCCCAAAGATCAACCATCTTTTTCAGAACTGCTTTCATAAATAATAAACTATAAAGTTTCATGGCTTTACTAAGCCAAAGATTCTTCACTCATCAAGTGACATCAACCTAGTTTGCCTGAGGAAAGAGAAAGACTGTGGTGGCTAACCGGTAGGCGCCTAGGCGGTAAGCCGGTAACCGCTAAAGGCTAAAGCCTAGTCATGGGTTGGAGTCTGTCAGTCTGGAAATTGGATTCAGAAGTTACAAAGAGCTGTCCATTCCCTAATTAGGGTAAACGCGGTATATTCCGACATCGTAGGTAATTCCGTCACTTCTCTAGTTTTTCCTTTATATTAAGCTTTGTTTTAGTTCTATGCGTTCATTGATGGTTGAAATGGTGACGTCATCCACACTCAGGAAGATGTATATAAACGGGGAAATTTCTCGCGTAAATCAATCTAATTATATTTTTTTCGCGCAGACGTTCGTGCAAATCACGGTCATCGATTCCGCGCCGCGCAGCACTTGGCGCGGGCCGCGGAGCCGTCCGACCATAGTGGCAAAGCAGAGAGTTTTTTAGACGCTCACTCAAGTTCATTTTTGAGTCCTATATGTAGACCATTGAAGTATCCTGGATACCAGCATTATCATACTTAAGAAATTGGTTTAAATCTTGAGTAAATGAGGAAATTAAAAATGAACTGTTTCTAAAAAAGCTCTGGTTTGCCACTATGCGTCTGACGCAGTTTTGATTTAGACACAGTTTTCATCTGAATGGAATGGCAACATCGTCTGTAGATGATTTCAAGTAACGCTGAACCAGCATTGCCAGATGGTTTATTTCTATACCAGATTTCACAAATCTGGTACTTTCAAAAGGTGTCTGGTATGAATATTTTAGATCTGGTATATATGCCTAAATCTGGTATTTTTCTGGTATTTTCTGATTTACTGCAAATTTACTGCATTTAGTTCCACCTCTGAAGTTTGAACTTCCTCCAGCGTAGGCGTGGATTATATTATTATTTATATGAATTGCCTTCGGAGCGGCGCGATTAGAGCTTTCCCGCCATTTTTGGAACCGCAAGTTTACCGCAAGTTTTCATGTCAACCGGAACTCGAACACCACAGCAGAGAGTATTTAATATTTTATGCAGCTAATGAATTTCGCAAACTTTGCTGGAAGAGAGATTATTGAATTTTAGAGAAAAGGCGGGATAATTCAATGAAGGCTGGTGGCAGAGCTGCAATCTTGATACTCTATTGTGATTCATGCTATGATAACCTACGTAACAATTTTCATATGATAGTTATAATTTTTGCACATTCAAAGTACACATGAGTCATGACATAACATAACTCATAACGCACCCAGATTTGGAAACCATTATTGCTCAAATGAAGCAAAAATAAATGACAGACCATTGACTTATCTTGCAAATATATATATTCATATTATGTATCACATAGCATAATTACGCTTTGTAATTATGCCATATTGACCTAATTTGTATAGTCCATTTACGCGCATTGTTATTAGGTATTGATCGTGTCGATTTTGCCGGCCGGGAAGGATGTCGGTAATGTAAATGTAGTCACAACATTGGCATGCAGGATTGTACTGTTGACATAGAGGTTCATACCGTACTTGCCGCAACGCGCAACCAGTCCAGTCATTCATTAGAAGGCACCGATGGCACATCTAAAGCCATGTTGCCTTCTTTAGTTCTGTAATTCATGTCCGATTGAATTGTGATCTATGAATGAATATTCATTACTGTGCTGACTCTTAGAACCTGAGTCCTGAGTTGACACGGTAGCAATCTACCTAGTTAACTCGTATCCAACCACAACATAGTGCGGATACACGTTTGTGTGTACAGTACAGTGTGATTACATAATTTGCATTGCCGTGCATCCATATTTAAACTATTTTAGCTTTCTAAAAGTACGGCGCTGTCGGCGCACGGCGCATTTTTTTTACCGGCATAGTATGGCGCACCGCGCAGGTTGTTAAAATGACAATATAAATTCCTGCGCACCTGGCACATCTTCCTGACCATGGGACGTCATACATTTGCGTGTCGAAATACTGCAAAAACACTAGGTCTTGGCCATCTAGCAGGAAAATATTGAGATCCAAAGAGAGACAATGCATGCCACGTCATACTAGTATGGAATATATCTACTTGGCGAGCCGCGACTGAATTTTTCAAGCCGTGGTTTTATGGATTTGCCAGCCGTGATTCTGTAATTAAGTAGTGTTCAATATTCGTTAGTGTTCTAATTCAAAGCCGTGTTGTATCCCAATACAGCTCACACAGCAAACGGAATTTGTTCTAATTCAAAGCCGTGTTGTATCCCAATACAGCTCACACAGCAAACGGAATTCGAACACGTGGATGTCGGTAATACGTATCAGTTAAATTTGAAGCGCTGACTCAATACGACTCACCACGTGTCGGATGTTGCCACACAAAGTGACGGAATATAGGTTTTTGGTAGGTTTCCATTCTAAAGGCTTTTTAATAAATATGGTAACATTTTGTGACGTTTCATCGTTGCTAACGTGTAGTGAAGTGTTTTGAGAGTCACGTGAAGGCAACAGAACTTACGTAACGCATACGTTTTTTTTTATAGTTTTTCATTTCTCGATGCAACCTTAAAGTGTCGGAATATACCGCGTTTACCCTAATATGTATAAATCTGTATTATGTATTGTTGGTTACTAGTTTGAGTAAAGAATATGTCATTAGCTATGTCATATGATGATGATATGAAGCATAATGAAGGTTCAATATGTTTATTTGATGCCCAATGGATTGAAGAATGATGACAGTGAGGAGTGAGGACTAAGGCTTGGTAGCAAGTGGTAATTCAGTTTTGATAGTTATGCTTTGAAATGCTGAATTACATTATAAGAATTGAGTTCTAGAGAAGAACTTGGCAGCTTATCTCTCATAATCCTTGTAGTTGTGAGTAGTTAGGCTATGTCAATTCTAAAAAGAAAAATGAAGGTAGCTAATGCATGACTGGGCAGACTGGCCAATGGCCATTGTTGCGGAATGTTGCCCAATGCCCAGGCCTGCTGGAGTCAGGAGTGCTGGTCTCTGGAGCTGGTGCACTGAGCACTCTAAACAGAATTCATTATTTTAAATGACTATTAGAATGAAAAAGTATTTTTGTCTTTAATTGAATTTTTATTATTTAGAAATTAGACAAATAATGTTCATGCTTGATAATTGTTACCTACTGTTTTTTATTTAATATTTTACAATTGCATAATAGTAAATATTGAATTAGTAATTGCATAATACTATGATAATAGTAAATATTATTTTGTGGCCTCAAAGGTAGTTGAATTTTAGCTAATAAGGTCAAGTGAAGCTACAAAAAATGTTGTTCAGCAAGCTAGGGGATTTAATAAAATTAGTTGTGACATTCATAAGAAATGATAGTGCAAGTTATAAATTCAAGTCACTACAGGCCAATCCTTCCAAGCTCCAATACTAATAGCCAAACTGCTTTCTCAATTGCTAATAGATATTGAGAAGTTCAGATTCTGTATTCATTATACTTCAAGCTGAAAATCATTCTAATCATCCCAACTTTGAAGGATTTGAGAGCAGAGAGCTCATGTTGCCATGCCCTAAACCAGGGTTGGAATTTTCCTACTTGTTTCTGAAATCTCATGGCTCCAATGTGATGAATTTTCAATACAATTGGAATCTTGCAGCCCAATTGTACACTTTTGTTAGCAATTAGATAGGAGGTAATTCATCTGGCAAAAATCTTGCAGTTCCGCATATTGGCAAAGCAGAGTTTTTTCATCTTTCCCTCAAGTTCAATTTTGAGTCCTATAAGTAGACCAGTAAAGTATCATGGATACCAGCATTATCAGTTTATCATACATAGAAAATTGGTTTAAATATTAAGTAAATGAGGAACTTAAAAATTAACTAATTCTAAAAAATCTCTGGTTTGCCACTATGTAGTTCCGGAAATGGCAGTAAAGCTCTAGTCGCAGCCTTAAAGATAGATGTTTTCCACACTTGCCCTAACCAGCCCTATGCCTATGGTGATGTGTCTGACTCAGTCCTCAGGCAAAGAAATAGTGCTGATATGCTGAACACATTATGTCAATGCAGAATCATTATTATTCTTATTGAACTAGTTTCATAGCTTGATAGTGGATATACTCAGCTTGACAAGACCAGATTTCCATCAAATAACCTGGCTCTTAGTAAAGCTCAAGCCAACTCCTTATTTGGAAGGACTGGCATTGCAAGCATGACAAAAAACACTGCTTGTAATTTACTGGTCATTACTATGAAAACATTGGAAAACATCTTTTCTCTTTGAGAAATGAAGAGCCTGGGCCCATGGAAGGTCAAATATAGACTCCCTGGCCCCTGCAAACCATTCAACTTCTGTTGGAGTCATTGGTCCCTTTGGCATGGAAGTTACCTATGACTATGAGGAACTTGCTGGCTTCTGAAGGACATCAAGGAGCAACTGCAGATAGAATCCTTGAGGAATGGAAGCTCATCATGTGTAACTTAGTAACTTCAGATACTGCAACTAACTGGGCTGGGAAGACACTGTCAATGTGCTAATCCCTACAGCTGACTCTCAATTTTGTGTCTCCAATGCCTATTCTCTACTTAACCCTCTACCGCCTGACACGAGTAACTGGAGCAATATTGTCACGCGCCAACTTCCCAAAAAGGATACGTTCTAGTGAGCGCAAAATGACTTGCACTGATGGTTGCTGCCACGTACAACTTTAAATGTTCTCTGTTGCGTACAAACGTCCTCAGGTTGCTACACTCAATAGTTTACATATAATTTAAGTTGAAAGTTATGTTCCTGGAGAGTGACATACTGCAGTAGAGGTTTAAATATATGTCCATGTTTATCATAAACCATGTTCTTTTACTTTATTTGTTATGTCTCTCCATCTTTGTTTTCTTAATTTGTTATTGTTCTTTTTTGCTGTTATTATTCTTCTTGCTTTTTTGTTGTTTGGTTGTGTTTATTTATTTATTTCTGTGTGTTGCAGATTTTCAGATAGGTATCTGTTGGACAACAGCTGAACCCTGTTTCAGGCAAGGGGCTGCATGGACTAGTTTCCAGTGCTCATATAAAAAGAAAAAAGAAATAAAAAAGTGTTACCGACTACTGTACTTTCATCATCAGCAATTTGACAGCCACAAGTTTGGTGCTCACTGCTCAGTTTTGTAGTGAAGATTTCTTGTGCCATCTTCTATCTAGCGTTTGAGTTTTAAACGTGATTCAGTCTGTGCAGCAATGGTGGATTACAGCAAGTGGAAGGATATAGAAGTGAGTTGAACTTCTCATCTGATTTATATTCATAATAACAAGTTCCCTCATAAAAATATTTTTCTGCATAATCAGGCAGAACCCCCCTGTAAATGAGACTGAAATGCTCATGCCCATGGACTATTTCACTTGTATTTGCAGTAGTTATTTAATGTCTTGAAAATATTGAAGAACAGCATTGATTTCACTATTTGCCAGGGTTTATTGTGAAACTAAAACCTGTTGGTGCCTGCAAAATATTTTTTTTTCATAATTTTGAAAAATTCTGCCCATGTTTGAGATTGTAGTGTTTGGTCTCATTCACAGGTGCTTGTAGCCACTGTACAGAGTTTGGAAATTGCATTGCCTAGATCTTGCCAATACTACCTACATGCAATGGGGTATTTATAGTGAAATGTGTAGGCAAGGTCTACTGAAGACATAGATTTTGGAGCTTGTGTGTTGGTACATATCTTTAAATATTTATCCATTTGTGAAGTTAGTAAAAAATGTCTGCTAATGATTATCATGATTTACATATTTTTAAAAGATAAGGTACTGTGAAAAGGGGGAACTTGAAACTTTTTGACATTTACATTTAAAAAATGAAAACTCTGTAACTCAAGAAGTTTTAGCCATAGAAAAGTTGTACTGGAGGCTTTTGAAGTAGGTACCATGAGATAACCTAGAAATGCAACAAAGATATATTTACTGTGTAACTATTTGTATTACCAAGAAAGTAACAGAGCATAATATAGTCCAAGTCATCCAATTTTATTGTATTGCTACACAGGTTATGGGTTATGAGGCCTAGTAGGTTATGGTAATCTAAGCATCACTCTATTATTTACATATCTAAGCATCACTCTATTATTTACATTTTTCTAAGCATCACTCTATTATTTACATTTTTCTAAGCATCACTCTATTATTTACATTTTTCTAAGCATCACTCTATTATTTACATTTTTCTAAGCTGCATCCCCATACAACTTTATAGATGCCAGATGTACATTGTCTCACAGAGAGCATTAAAATCTAAAATACTTGCATTGAAAATTCCACATAGACTAGAACTCATGCATATACTTAATTGAATAATTGATGCCTCACATTTTCTATTCCCCATCATCAAAATTTATATGGGAATAATTGCAACCTCAATTTTTATTCTCACTTAATTTATAAGTATGTGAGGCTTCAGTTTCTGCTCTTTGTGTTGTAGGAATAGTCCAATTGAATTACTATGTTGATCTTAAGAAAAAGAAAACTAAACATTGGTCCTGTTAACACTTAACATCAAAAGAATATTTTGGAATTTTCAGTTGGCTGTATATGTGTCACAGATGTGTCACAGTTGTCTATGTGTCACAGATGTGTCACAGTTGTCTATGTGTTGCAGATGTATTTCAGTTGGCTGTGTGTCACAGATGTGTCACAGTTGTCTATGTCTATGTGTCACAGATGTGTCACAGTTGTCTATGTGTCACAGATGTGTCACAGTTGTCTATGTGTTGCAGATGTGTCACAGTTGTCTATGTGTTGCAGATGTGTTTCAGTTGGCTGTGTGTCACAGATGTATTTCAGTTGGCTGTATATGTGTCACAGATGTGTCACAGTTGTCTATGTGTCACAGATGTGTCACAGTTGTCTATGTGTTGCAGATGTGTTTCAGTTGGCTGTGTGTCACAGATGTGTCACAGTTGTCTATGTGTTGCAGATGTGTTTCAGTTGGCTGTGTGTCACAGATGTGTTTCAGTTGGCTGTGTGTCACAGATGTGTTTCAGTTGGCTGTGTGTCACAGATGTGTCACAGCTCCATGTGTCGCAGATCTCGGATGACGAGGATGACACGCACCCCAACATTGACACGCCGTCGCTGTTCAGGTGGCGGCACCAGGCCAGAATTGAGCGCATGCAGGAGAAAGAGAAGGAAAAGAAGAAGCTCGAGGAGGAGAAGAGAAAGTCAGTATTGAAATTTATTATTAAATGCTTGAATGTAAAATAATTTAGGTTCACTTTACTACTAAAATACTCAAGTTTAACTACTACTGCCAGCAGTCAAGTGTCTATAATTCTAAAGTAGGTATTTATTAAAAAGAGAAGGAAAAGAAGAAGCTCGAGGAGGAGAAGAGAAAGTCAGTATTGAAGTTTATTATTAAATGCTTGAATGTTTAATACTTTATTTTTATTTTACTACTAAAGTACTGTAGTTTCATTACAACTGCCAGCAGTCAAGTGTCTATAATTCTAAAGTAGGTATTTATTATCAATGTCCTGATACTTATGTTGACTGTCAAGTATTGTAACACATTTAGGATCTTGTTTTATCAACACATCATCATAAGTTGTTGATGTTCCATGATTTTTATGTCAAATCATGGTCAAATAAAAATTTATGCTCATGCACTCTGCATAGATATATTATATATTAAAAAAATTCAGATATATAGGTATAAGATATATATTAGCAGCAGCAGTTTGATTGGCAGGTACGAGGCAAGGCTCGCAGAGGCCAAGCAGTAGCAGTTGTCCTCACAGTCCTGCAGTTGTCCTCACAGTTCTGCGGTTGTCCTCACAGTTCTGCGGTTGTCCTCACAGTTCTGCGGTTGTCCTCACAGTTCTGCAGTTGTCCTCACAGTTCTGCGGTTGTCCTCACAGTTCTGCGGTTGTCCTCACAGTTCTGCGGTTGTCCTCACAGTTCTGCAGTTGTCCTCACAGTTCTGCGGTTGTCCTCACAGTTCTGCGGTTGTCCTCACAGTTCTGCGGTTGTCCTCACAGTTCTGCAGTTGTCCTCACAGTTCTGCGGTTGTCCTCACAGTTCTGCGGTTGTCCTCACAGTTCTGCGGTTGTCCTCACAGTTCTGCAGTTGTCCTCACAGTTCTGCGGTTGTCCTCACAGTTCTGCGGTTGTCCTCACAGTTCTGCGGTTGTCCTCACAGTTCTGCAGTTGTCCTCACAGTTCTGCGGTTGTCCTCACAGTTCTGCGGTTGTCCTCACAGTTCTGCGGTTGTCCTCACAGTTCTGCAGTTGTCCTCACAGTTCTGCGGTTGTCCTCACAGTTCTGCGGTTGTCCTCACAGTTCTGCGGTTGTCCTCACAGTTCTGCAGTTGTCCTCACAGTTCTGCGGTTGTCCTCACAGTTCTGCGGTTGTCCTCACAGTTCTGCGGTTGTCCTCACAGTTCTGCAGTTGTCCTCACAGTTCTGCGGTTGTCCTCACAGTTCTGCGGTTGTCCTCACAGTTCTGCGGTTGTCCTCACAGTTCTGCAGTTGTCCTCACAGTTCTGCGGTTGTCCTCACAGTTCTGCGGTTGTCCTCACAGTTCTGCGGTTGTCCTCACANTGAACCATATAGACCCTGTGAACCATATAGACCCTGTGAACCATATAGACCCTGTGAACCATATAGACCCTGTGAACCATATAGACCCTGTGAACCATATAGACCCTCAAGCACAAGGAGCTCGAGAAGAAAGAGAAGGTATGTGTTTAAAAATTACTTTTTTAAAAGACAACACTTCTAAAAAATTCAGCGTCTGTGATGTTATAAATGTAGAACGAATGTCTAATTTCATTATCAAATATTAAAAAAAGTAATTTTGACTTTCATTTTTAAAATAAAAAAAAATTCCATAAGAGAAGTGTTGTAAAAAATGTGTGCGACTGTCCAAAAAGTAATGCACTTTGGCCCTGGTGCATTGTGGCAAACCAGTTCATTTGTAATTGGTAATTTTCTCATTTATTCAAGATTTAAACCAATATCTTATGTATGATGATGCTGGAATCCATGATACTTTGCTGGTCAACTTAAAGGACTTAGGATTAAAATTGAAGAAGAGTCTAAAACACTCTCTGCTTTGCCACTATGCTCTTGTGTGAACCATATAAACCCTGTTTGGCTTGGCAAAAGGGCATATATGTGCAGAAATTGTATCACTATTCAAACAATATGGCACATTATTTTTTAGTGTAGGCACCCTTGTATCTTGGATTTCTTCCACTCCAGCTTCTATCAAAGAACTACTTCAAAAATTTCCAAATTTTCCTTCAAAATGTGTCATTGATAAAATATTTATTTTTTCCCTGAGACCCTTTGTTCAATTACAGCAATAAAAAAATTATAACTAACAAGATAAGAACTTCTCTTACTTATCCAGCTACTGTGTGAACTGCAAGTAATTTTAAAATGACCAAGATTTCTGTGGTACAAGAAGCCTGTAACATATGGTAGGTATATATTTGGTGTCTCGTTAATTTATTTATATTTAAAAAGACAAAATTTGACATACCTAGTAATGTATGTATCCTAGTAAGTCCATAGGATACACACCCTAGTAATGTATGTAATGGATGGACCCCTAGTAATGGACACCCTAGTAATGTATGTAATGGATGGACCCCTAGTAATGGACACCCTATAATGTAAGTCCATAGGATACATACCCTAGTAAGGTATGTATCCTAGTGAGTCCACTATAGGATACATACCTAACCTAGTAATGTATGTATCGTATGATAAAGGTATAGGTGATTTTTTTCGATTCTTTTCGTTCTAATATGTAATTTCTAATTTATTTATTCATAAAATTAATATTAAATGTAAATTTGTCTTCAATGGCTGTGATTGGTAGCTTCTAGGTATCGTCCTGGTAAGTCTATCATCCCCTAGTATATATAATGTATGTATCCTAGTAAGTCTATAGGATACATACCTAGTAATGTATGTATCCTAGTAAGTCTATAGGATACATACCTAGTAATGTATGTATCCTAGTAAGTCTACTATAGGATGCATACCCTAGTAACGTTTGTATCCTAGTAAGTCTACTATAGGATGCATACCCTAGTAAGGTATGTATCCTATGACAAAGGTATCCTAAGTAGTTCATTGCGTGGCTAATGTGTTGTGTTGTGCAGCTTGAGCCGTGGAATGTTGACACCATCAGCAAGGAAGGCTTCGACAAATCTCTCATCAACAAAGACAGCAAACCCAGCAAGACTGAGAAGACTGAGGAGGAAATTGAAGCTGAGATGAGGGAGTTTATCAAGAAAAATGAATCGCTTATCAAGAAGTATGGACTTTACCGCCATTATGATGACAGCAAGAGGTTTATGCAGGTAGCTTTAACCCATTTACCACCTAATATGTACCCATATTATGACATATCATGGTACATTACCAGCCAAATGTGATTCATTACCATTGCTGTGCAGTTCTATTGTCCAGTTTGCTGTGTAATGTGCCCCTATTTCTCTCAGTGTCAGTGTTTTGTTGTCGCCTTAAGACCGAACTATTTTGTAGAGGCCTCAAGTGTTTTACATTATCATTTATATATTTTTTTCTGTATTTATTTTGTGCTCACTTTTCATTTTTTTAAAGATTTTTTCAAAATGTAACGTGCCCTCATAGTTCTTATTGCCCCAGACGTCTCGATAATCTATTCCTAGTATAATATCAGAAGTACAATTGTAGTACTAATAAGAATAATAATGGCAATAATAATATTAACAATTATAATAATATTAAAAAAAATAGTAATAATAAAAATGATAATAATAATAATAACAATAAAAATGATAATAGAGTAATAATAATAATAATAACATAGTAATAATTATAATAGTAATAGTAATGATAATAGTAATTACAATAATACTACTACTACTACTAATAATAATGATAATAGTAATAACAACAATAATAACAATAATAATAATAATAATTATACTAATGATAATAGTAATAACAATAATAATGAAAATAATAATAGTAATAGTAATGACAATAATACTAACAATAATACTAATACTACTAATAATAATGATAATAACAATAATATGTTACAGGAGCACCCCCACCTAGCATGCGAGTACACGGCCAACCACCTGGTGCTGTGGTGCATCAACCTGCAGCTCGAGGAGAAGAACGAACTCATGCGCCACGTCGCGCACCAGGCCATCTGCCTCCAGTTCATCCTGGAGCTCGCCAGCCAGCTCAACAGAGACCCCCGCTCCTGCATCTCTGCCTTCTTCGTCAGGTGGGTGCTAACAGAGACCATCTGCCTCCAGTTCATCCTGGAGCTCGCCAGCCAGCTCAACAGAGACCCCCGCTCCTGCATCTCTGCCTTCTTCGTCAGGTGGGTGCTAGGGACCAGCTCAACAGAGACCCCCGCTCCTGCATCTCTGCCTTCTTCGTCAGGTGGGTGCTAGGGACCAGCTCAACAGAGACCCACGCTCCTGTATCTCTGCCTTCTTCGTCAGGTGGGTGGCGGGAGGTTTGGTTGGTGCCACCAACCCTTGATTAGATTATTTCCAGCTATCCTTAATTAGGTTCATGGCATCTCTGTTGTATTTTAAGTCAAGGCCTCCATTGCCATGATAATCTACCTGTGCAACTGTCGCCACGAGGTCCAGGAAATATTAACTGCTACTTTCTTGCTTTCAATTCTCTTGCATAGTTTAGGCTCCCGGAACAGTGCTGTAGGGCTGACGGTGAAGTGCTTTTGTAGCAATCGCCCACGTGGAACTCGTGTAAGCAGTAGTAAATCGCTGTAGGTAATTTATATTTAACGCCTTATGGTTAGCCTCCGACCCGACGCCCTACTTCACAACCACAGGATCCTGCAAGTCTAATTCCTGCGCCCCAAACGCCTTCACTCCTCTGCCGCTGGAGCTAGCAGACAGTGGTCGAGTACCTATATATACCAATAATTCCCCCTTTTGCCGCAGGATCCTGCAGGCGGAAGCCGAGGGCCTGCTCCAATAACGCCCCTTCTGCCACAGGATCCAGTAAAACTAACGCCTCCATCCCGGCAGTAGGATACTGCTTCAATGCCTTCCCCCTCCTGCCGCAGGATCCTGCGTCACTAACGCCCCTCCTGCCACAGGATCCAGCAGGCAGAGCCCGAGTATCTGCGCGCCTTCAACGACGAGCTCGCGGCCTTCATCGCCCGCATCGAGCGACGCGCCGCAGAGAAGATAGAGGAGGCCCAGAAGGAGGTGAGGGGGGGGGGGGG
>NW_025937539.1:2075-13701 GCF_000764305.2 Hyalella azteca | reverse complement strand
GTCCCCTCCCTCAGCCACCTGACACACCTCCTCCCTCAGCACCCTTACCCCTCACCTCAGTTCCCTTAACACACCCTTTTCCCTCAGTACCCTAACACGCCCCCTCCCTCAGCACCCTTACCCCTCACCTTAGTTCCCTTAACTCACCCCCTTCCCTCAGTACCAGAACATATCCCCCTCCCTCAGTACCCTAACACACCCCCTTCCTCAGCACCCTAACACACCCCCTCCCTCAGCACCCTAACACCCACTCCCCCAGCCACCTAACTCACCCCCCTCCCTCAGCACCCTAACTCACCCCTTCCCTCAGCACCCTAACACACCCTCCTCCCTCAGCACCCTAACACACCCTCCTCCCTCAGTACCCTAACTCACCCCCCTCCCTCAGTGCCCTAACTCACCCTCCTCCCGCAGGAGCTGCGTGCGTGCTTCGAGTCGCAGGACGTGGGGCAGCTAAAGTCGGTCATAGCAGCGATGGACCCTGCGGTCGCCGCCCACCACATGAAGCGCTGCGTCGCCTCAGGCCTCTGGGTCCCCGAGGGCGGCGCCACCGACAAGACTACGGGCCTCGCCGCCCCTCCTGACGAGGGGGACGACCAGGAGCCTGTGTATGAGGCCCCCGCCAAGACCGAGGACACCGTGGACTAGGGCCCGGGCCGAAGGGGGCGCCGAAGGAAAATATGAAGCGTGTGTACGTTGAGAAGCTGGAGGCGTGAATGGAGAAAATACGAGGATACTTTCGTCTTAAATTGTACTGTTTTTTGTGCTTGAATTATGTCATTGTTGGTTAACACCAACTGAGCATGATAAATGTTAACAGCAATTAGCGTGTATCATTATACGTTAATACGCCGGCAATAGCAATTAGCGTGTATCATTATACGTTATCTGAATTTGGACTTCTTTTTGTTTTAATTCAAATTTTTCTTGTCCGATTATGAACTCTCCATCTGGTAAAGTTTGCCTGAAACTAGACTAGAAACTCTACTTACCTGAATCTAGACATTATTTTGCTGAATCCAAACTTTTCTCACCTGAATCTGGACTCTCCTTGCATTAATCTAGATTTTATTGTCCGATTATGGACTCTCCTTCTGGTAAAATTTGCCTGAATCTGGATTCTCCTTGCCTGAATATGGACTATTGAACGTTTACGCTCACTGTGATAGGAAATCGTAACAATTCTGAAGTTGACTTCAGTTTAGAAAGTTATATTTAATCCATAGTTACTTGGATTATAGTGCCCCTTATTGAAGTTTCTCTGAGCACTTTCTTCATCTGCGAAGCTGTAAAATATGTTCATAGGATTCCATGTACGCCTTGAAGAAAGCATAGAAGCCCTTCTGGACAGCGGTGCGTTATGAGGGAGGGGCCCTACAAATTGTGTATTTTGCTGTATTAATTCACTCCAGTCAACACGTGAATGCTGTGTACTTCTCTATAGTTCCGTACAAGTTGCCTCGAGAGTTAAGTTACCTCGAGAGTTCTTGAGACTCTTCATGTACTCTAGCAAATGCCTAGCGATTGGTCTGCTAGAAAACCACTGTAATTTTTACGACGCTTTGAATGATTTGAATCTTCCACGTTGTTCTACTATAGCAGAACCACTCTTGAAGGACCTCGTCAGCTGAGAATAATATTTACAAGCCGTTCCCTCAGTCTTAAATGCTACTTCTTAACATTCGCCCTTGGGGTCAGCCCACGAGTGGTGCAGTTTACTGCTAAGTTACGCTTGTGTAGTCACTCCTTGAGTGGTGTATGTTACTTCTAAGTAACACTTGTGTAGTCACTCCGCGAGTGGTGCAGGTTACTCCTAAGGAACGCTTGTGTTGTCACTCCACGAGTGGTGCAGGTTACTTCTAAGTAACGCTTGGTTGCCACTCCGCGAGTGGTGCAGGTTACTTATAAGTAACGCTTGGTTGCCACTCCGCGAGTGGTGCAGGTTACTTCTAAGTAACGCTTAGGATTGTTATGCGGGAAGTACCTATAAGCTGTTGCCATTCATGGAGATACGTTATCTATGATCTACGCGAGAGCAACCCGCATTGTGGCTACACGCTACACGGTGTAGCCACAATGCGGGTTGATTTCGCGTAGATCAGTGTAACCTACACCTGATGTTCCTTCCTGTGAAGTCCTCTGTGTGTTTGTGCCCGGTCTCCCCTGAATAATCACTTCAATTAAGACGATTGTCTATTTTTGGATTGTCAGCATGGGATTGTATGTTCAAATTGTTCATATGCTGATGAGGTTGCCAGATGTGATCACTGGTCGATGTCAATAAGCTATGTATAAGGGGCCGTATGCTCTCGATTTACTGTAACCTGGAATACATTTCTGTGTCTCGCGGAGCTGGGGTAACGTTATTCCACGTATTAAGTTTAATATAGTGATAATTTCACAATAATATTGATTATTGGAATCGAGTGTTGTAATAAATTCTTATGCTTGTAGTGTGTCACCTTTCTATCACTTCCTTCATTAGTAGAGCAAACTGCCACCATTTCCTTGTGTTGGCACAGTAGCATTTGTCGGATGGTTTAGGTTTCGTCAGTGTAATAATAATAATAATAGCGGTTTCAGCGTTTATTAGGCCGTAGGCCTGTCGCCGATTCTTAACATCGCAGAACATCCACAGCATTTTGCGGTCTCGAACTCGCAACTCGCTGCTACAATTCTGCTGTGCTTAACCGCCCGGCCTCCTTGCCGATTCTGACCAGAAACTGGCGCACAGAGCTGGGATCGAACCCGCGCCTCTCTGCGCCAATCTTGGTACTCTGAACTGTAACCACTGGGCCACCCTGCCTTTGCCTTTGAAGAGGTCGCTGAATGTCAGTTGTCATTTTTTATTCAAAATTTTTATTAAAATGCTAGAGTTACCGGTTATATTGTGCAATTGGAAAGGTTTGGGCATTAAAAAATTTAATCGCTACGAAAATTTATGCGCAAACTTTATCTTTCTATGTTAATGGTCGTCCTACAGAAAACTGGCGCTAGAAATAACCATGGCCTTTTTAGCGCATTTTCTCTCATTTATTAAAAAAAAATTCACTATTGTGCTCGCCATCTCCTTTGGCCGTCCGTGACTTCACGTTTTCGTCGACGAGAAAATGCGCTCTCTGTCACGCACTGCAGTGAGTACCGAGTTATATTTTTTATTATATATGTTAAATTCTAAATTATTATAATATATTTGAAATTATTTTGCTAACTAAAACCATTCATTAATGAACTGAGTAAAATTTACTTTGTGATCTGACTATGGGTATCTCCAATTGTAATTATGTTGCTCATAATAAGTTAATACCAACTTCTGTATGTCAGAATTGTTTGAATGGACCCGATTTAATCCGTGAATTTTATTTGTTTATGTCCAAGATAAGCTCGCACGCATTTGTTAGTTATAGAGATAGTTCGCGTGTTTCAATAAAATTTCAGCATCGGACGCTTATTTCTTTTATATCTCGGCAAATTGACGAAATATTTCTCACTATCCAGAATTTTTTTAAAGAAAAACAATATCTGTTAGTTTATGACCACTTTAAGAAGATGAAAATAACGAATGTTCTCCGAATGTGTTAAAAGTATGCTTCTTCGCGTGAATGGCTGTATTAAATGATGAGGTAAAATATTTCTTAGTTCAATGTTTCAAAACATCGTATTAATCGAAATCATTAGGAGTATTTGTAGGCTTAAAATAATTGAAATGACGAATGTCTTTCTAGGTTGCAATATAATACCTTATTCGCAGCGTAGTAACTTTCTTCAACAGTACCACATCGTCATATTGGATTCGCATTTGTTGTTATTACCTTGATTCGGTCTATTTTGACTAATGCAGACAAATCGAACGATGTAAATTGTTTGTATTTTGTTTACTTAACCCTATATAGTACCTTAATGCTACAAATAACACTCGTATGTGCTTTTTGACAGCAGCGAGCCATTCCAATAGCCCAGGTGCAACGAAACAATGGAGCTTAGAGACGCTCGGCTTGGCGCTTAGGCATATTGTTGTCAATATATCTATAAATAATAATACACTTGATCACAGAAGCAACGCAACATAGAAATGAAAAAGAAGCGAAGGACGGACAGTTCAATAGTTGATTCAGGTGTAGTTTTTAGGTTCTTATCAGATTCAGATTGATTCTCAAATTTCTCATGCTTGCTAAGTTGCAACTTGCAAGTTGCTTCAGACTCAGAGTTCAATTCAGGCTTTTATTGCATTGATAGGAATAAAAGTTCTAAAAGAGTAGCTATGAACCAAACTCCAAAGTGCAAAATTGGGTAAAAGCCCCCTGTAAATTGAACAAAAATTCATGTTAATCATGCCAATTTCATCTGTTCTTATATCATTTTTCTACTTATTCAGTAAAAAATTATATAAAACTATAAGTTAAGTAATAGCCTATTCTTACTTATGATTTTTTGGTTGAGAAGGCAGATGGTTGGGTGCAGTAGAAATAATGGCATATGTTGGGGATATGCCTTGCCTTCTTAATTCTTGGGATGGTCCTGGCAACAAAAGAGCTTGGAAGCCTTGGATCAAAGTGAATCTAATTTGTATTAATGGGCAGAAGTTTCCTAAAATGACAGATGAAAATGATCATTTCATGAGTTATTTTTGTAAAAATCTTGGATAAAAACAAACGGTTTCCCTAATTTTTCATAGAAGAAATTGGGAAAAAGACCTTGGAAATTAGGAATGGACCCATTCGGAATGGTCAAAATTGGCCAGATTCACAGGCATTTTTGTCCAATTCTTGTGCCGTTGTGCGTAAGCCTATTTGGCCAAATTTTCCAGTTAGGATAGAAAAATGTTTAAGAAAAACCTCATCAGGATTCAGATGTTCATGAAGAAATTGAAAAAATATAAGTAATTTTTCTGTTCCTAATTATTTTTGTTAGCAGATAATAAATTAAATTATTTACAATAAATGATTGTTGAATTAAAATAAATTATTCTTCAATTAAAAACTTTTTGAAGTTGGATATAGAAACTCATTTTTATTTTCAAGGTAACAATTGATAATATCATTAGCATGCTATGCTTTGATTGCTATTTAGTAACTGGTGATAATATGCTACATTATGATTATAAAAATTTGTAGGTTTTCTATACTTTCTATGCCTAAAACTGCTTTTTGGTCAGCAGTTCTACCCATGTAACTTCTAAGTGTGTTGACTATTTCAGAATTCTGGATACTCTAGCCAGTTATATGTACATCCTTCATGAAGTTATATACATATCCTTCATGAAATTTTATATATATATTTTTTCTTCATCAGGCCTTCATGATGCAAAGTGAACAATTCAGGAGTTTCTTACACATTCAGTAGATCCGTGTTCATGTTACGTTCAACCATCGGACGGCACAGCCACATCTCCAGAGCACACATTATGCATCAACAATTGTTGTATCACTCTTAACACTGTTGGTGTAACTCAGTTGTTGTCACAATTTCTTATGAATAGATATAAGTGTACTGTGATGGGGCACCAAGGATATAGTTCATCTCCGAGATTCTTGGCATTAAGAGTGACTTAATCTCTAGCTTCAATATTAACTTGAAGCTTCTGTCAAAGTCTTCTGTCAACTGAGCTTCTGTCAACTGAGCCCATTCAGTGACATCTACCTTCAAAGAATTATTGAGCTGCCAGATCCACAAAGTCACATCTCAAGTACACACTTTCTGAGCCTCTCCTTAAGATCCTACAATGTATCAAGCATTTTTTGGGTTTGGAGGGCCAGGGGTCTTCCCCACAGGGGGAGGAGGTGTCTTCCCTGGAGCTGGTGGGGGAATGTTCCCTGGAGCAGGGGGAGGACTGTTCAATGGAGCAAGCAGTGTTCCCCAAGGAGGAGCTGTTGGAGCTCCACGCACCGTGGCAGGTGAGGAGGCCAGAGTTTGCCTTCTTTGTTCATATGATGAGGTAACTTGTTTCTAGGCATCAAGTCTGTTATATTCATTGCATAATGTTAATTTGATTTAAGTATAATAATATAACATTCCTATTACCCCATTAAGCTGTTGATTGTCAGCTTTAAGTGCTAGACTTGATGCTACTTTGATGTATAGTCATTTTACTGCTTGTTCACAATTACCGAAGAGAGTTAGACTAAAATTAATTCCTAAATTGTACTCTAATGAACCCACTTTTTGACAGGTGGGATGCCCCAGGTGACAGGCAATGACCAGCGGGGTCTGGTGGGTCGCAGCGAGATGCACTTGGGTGGGTTCGACCAACGCTCCACAGCCGCCGCTCCCTCGCGCCCTGAAGTGACGTCCTCTCCTTCATGTGAGCAACGTCTTGCCATCAGACCTGACCACCATGGCATGGGGGCCTTGGGGGACCACAGTACTGCTCCTTCTGTGGGACACAACACCACGCCCTCCGGAGGGCATGACCCACGACACAACTCGGGCATCGACTTGCGTCCCAACACAGCGCTTGTAATACAGGACCAACAACAACAGCAGCAGCAACAGCAACAACAGCAGCTGAGGGCTGATTCAGACATCAGGCATCCAGCTGCCCCCACAGTTGCCCAGCCCCCCACTAGTGAGTCCAGTGCTACCGGGGGGGAGCGTGACCCCCGTCACAGTGTCCCCCCACAGGACCCAGCTAGGGGCACCGCCCCTCCAGCTGCTGCTGCTGCAGGCGCTGCCAACCTCAAGCGGGAGGTGCCCGTAGACGACCTGCTGAGGGCCTACCTTGGGGAGGAGCAGCCTGACGACACAACCAAGGTGAGAACTCCCCTCAGGGCTGCATGCTCCCAATTTGATGTTAGTCTTTATGATTAATTTTATTACGATTAACCTCTGTTAAAATTCTAATTAATAACGATAATTTTTATTAATTATTACTTACAATTAAACTCTGTTGTTTAGCTGAAGTCTCCCTAGTATTTCTTGTGATTACCAATTTATTTATTACCATAGCGCATTATGTATTACATTGCACCTGGTAGTTATACGTGTACTAAGCCAGATGGTTACACATGTACTGAGCCAGCTGTGTGGGCATGGGCTGTCATGCCAGATGGTTACACATGTACTGAACCAGCTGTGTAGGCAGGTGGGCTGTCATGCCAGATGGTTACACATGTACTGAGCCAGCTGTGTGGGCAGGTGGGCTGTCATGCCAGATGGTTACACGTGTACTGAGCCAGCTGTGTGTGTAGGTGGGCTGTCATGCCAGATGGTTACACATGTACTGAGCCAGCTGTGTGGGCAGGTGGGGTCGATGATGGCGGTGCAGGTGGTGACGAGGGATCCCTTCATCGAGAAGATGCTGACGACTCTGCAGCTGGACCATCTCATGGACGCCTTCGCCAACAACAACATAGACAGGGAGACGGTATCCTTCATGTCCTCGGAGGAGCTCAAGGAAGTGTGCCCTAGCGTCGGCCACCGTATCAAGATACGCAACTATCTCACTAAGTACGATACACCCACATCCCCCATCGGGTGTGTGTCACCTGAGAGTGGGAGTCTTTCAAGCGCCTACATGGCCATGAGTCTCCCGCATATCTCCCATGAGGTGTTCAGTAGCGACATGCAGCCTCCCGTCAAAAGGGCCAAGTCCTCCGCCTTCAGGTTTTTTAAGGATAATAAAAGTCTACTCGAGATCCTATCGTCGTCGGAAATAGGACGTCTTCTCCTGCAGTCCTATGAGAACAAGAAAAGTTTTGATCATCGGGAGCGAGCCAAACTCACCCACCTTATTGTGGATGGTCTGCTGGACTCCCCCCTGGTGGGTAACAGGGTGTAGGACTCCCACACACTCTCCTTGGTTAGCCATATAATTCTTGAGAATTTATTTTTATATCAACTCATTTGTTGCCTAAAACTGTTTGAATATTGTTATGGTGCAAGTGTTAATTGTGTTCACCACCAAACAATACATATAAAAACTATTGTTAACAATGCAGGTGTTACTTGTGTTTACCACCAAACAATACATGTAAACACATCTATTATTGACTATTGTTAACGATGCAGGTGTTAATTATATTTACCACCAAACAATATATGTAAAACTAATTAAACTATTGATAACGATGCAGGTGTTCAAGATCCCGATGCTGGAGGACGTGGCAGACGAGGTGGTGCGGCTGTTCCCGACGGAGGTGAAGGCGAGCTACTACATCGCACCGTCCCCCGACCGCCGCGCTGGCGCCGGCAAGCTCGTCGACCGCTTCAAGAACCAGCGCCGCTTCTTCCTCAAGTATAAGGGCAAGCCCAGGAAGACCTGTGGGCATGAGGGTGCAAAGGGCGGCCATGACGGTACAAAGGGCGGCCACACCAGCTCCTGTGACCAGGGGAACGGCGCTGCTGGTGGAGGGGAGCTGAACTCCTCATGCAGTGGAGGTGGTGACCCCTCTAGTGGAGGGGTAGGGGACCTGAACTCCTCCAGTGGAGGGGACCATAACCCTTCTAGTGGAGGGGACCATAACCCCTCCAGTGGAGGGGCTGACCCCAGCTACGCTGGATCGCCCAGCTCCAATGATGAGACCAGCGGCAACCACAACAACCACACCACACCCCCCACCTCCACCAACACCCCTTCCTCCTCCTCCGAGGGGGTGAGTTATTACCTTTAGTTTTATGATTATATTCTTAACTTCAAAATGATAATTTACCCTAAAAATTATTCTTTTTTGTGATAGATGTATATATATTAGATATTTGTCAATATTAGATATTTGATAAAATTAGGTAGTTGATAATATCAGAAATTTGATAATATTAGGCATTTGATAATATTAGATATTTGCGTGTCTGTTTTCAGTGTGACAGTGTTGTATTGCAGTGTTACGAGCTATAGCTGCAGCGTTTGTTACATGGGACGATCTGGATGACGGTCTTTCATTTATGTTGCAGAGGCAGTACTACAGTACGATGCTACAGCTGTACTGTGTTACATGATACAGCCGTAACGTTTGTTACATATGACAGCGTTACCTGTCTGGATGTAACTATTACTGTCATTTCTGTTACAGAGGCAGTATTACTGTACTATGCTACATGCTGTACAAGTAACATGCTAGAGCTCTACTGTTACATGTTACAGCTGTAATATTATTTACATATGAATGATATGATGATGTAAGGTGTCTGTATGTAACCTTCATGTTTGTTACAGAGGCAGTACGGCTGCGACCCCTACATCCAGCAGATGCTACGGGACTTACGGCTGGAGTATTTATCAGACACTTTCTCCTGCCAGAACATCGACCGCGAAGTCATGAGCCTCATGTCGCAGGAGGACCTCAGAGTCCTATGTCCCTCCTACGAGCACCGGACCAAGATCTGCGAGTACCTCGCCACCAGGAGGCCTGAACCTTCGTCGTCCTCTAGGTCCTCATCATCCTCTAAAAAAAACGAAGGTGGTGCCCCTGGGGACTTGAAACCTGTGGGGTTCCGTTCGACTGACAAGACCTTTTTCAACGGAGAGCTGACGCTGGGGGAGTTTCTTCGTGCCAGTAACGTAGGACGTGTACTAATGGAGTCCTATAACCGTAAAGGATCCTTCGAGAACGGTGAACGCTGTAAACTCACCAGGATAATCGTGGATGGTGTTTATGAACGACATTTTGCGATGAGAAGCGAACTTTTCTCAGGTCTCGCCGACGAGATCGTCAAAGAATTTCCCTCTGAGGGCAAAGAACATTATTACCTTGCTCCTACTCCACTGAGGAAAATGTGTGGGGGAAAATTGGTCCAGCGGTACCGTAACGTGAAGCGCCTCCTCAGGAGGTACGCTGGGGAGGACCTGGATGCCCCCAAGCCCTCCCAGCAGCTCAAGAAGGTCGTCAAGAAGAGGCCCCCCAGCCGGAGGGAGCTGCCGCGCAGGGGAACCCATGAAGATCCTGATGACTGGCCCTACCCCCACTTCCTGTCACCCCCGTCTGGGGTGAGTGGCGTGAGTGTCTCGTCTGGGGTGAGTGGCGTGAGTGTCCTCGTCTGGGGTGAGTGGCGTGAGTGTCCCCGTCTGGGGTGAGTGGCATGAGTGTCCTCGTCTGGGGTGAGTGGCATGAGTGTCCTCGTCTGGGGTGAGTGGCGTGAGTGTCCTCGTCTGGGGTGAGTGTCCTCGTCTGGCGTGAGTGGCGTGAGTGTCCCCGACTGGGGTGAGTGGCGTGAGTCTCCCCGTCTGGGGTGAGTGGCGTGAGTGTCCCCGACTGGCACGAGTGGCTTGAGTGTCCCCCTCTAACTGCCCCTCTCCCCCAGGCGGAGGGCGGCGCCCCCCGACGCAGGACGCCCCGCGGGGACTCGTTCATCACGCGGATGCTGGAGGAGCTGAAGCTGCAGTACCTCCTGCCGGAGTTCCTGCGGCAGAGCATCGACAAGGAGGTCATCTCCACCATGTCTCCTGAGGACCTCAGGGAGATCTGCCCCATCATAGGACATCGCACCAAGATCAGGAACTACATCCTTAGGAACGCTGCCGCCCCCGACGCCGCGGACTCCACCTCGTCCTTTGACCAGGTCCTTCCTCTGCTCCACGTCCTCGGGGTCCTTTGCTCGATCTCGGAAGCCTTTGCTCGATATGGAGAGGGGTTCTTTACAGAATTTGGTACTCTTTTTCTCAATCTAAGGGGTCCTTTGCTGAATCTGGAGGGTCCCTTGCTCAATCTTTGGGTCTTTGCTCGATTTGGGGTGTCTTTTGCTCGATCTGAGGAGAGTTCATTAATGAATCTGGGAGGGTCTTGGCCCCATTTGGAGAGACCTTTACTCAAGTTTGGGGTCCTTTGCTCCATCAGGAGGGACCTTTGCTCCATCAGGAGGGACCTTTGCTCAATCTTTGCGGTTTTTTTACTCAATCTGGGGGCCAGCGAGACAGTTGGTTTCTTGCACCATCTGGACACAACGCGTGTATTTTATCAACTGCTAAATGTCTGACCAGCTGCAAACATGTCGCTCATATAATTACTGAAATATCAAAACTAAACCAAATCCCACGAAACTAAATTTGCTAGACTTTGCTTTTCTCCGTGCTATATGACCCCAACTCAGGAAGAGACACAGCTCTCCAATCAGTGTCTATTGTCTACTGCTCGACTTTGTGCCTATCTATATTGTCTATCAGTGTCTATATTGTCTATCACTGTCTATATTGTCCATCAGTGTCTATATTGTCCATCACTGTCTATTGCTCGACTTCGTCCCTCCCACTGACTTGTTCTACCCCGGCAGGCAGAGCCAACGCCCTCCCCCTCAGCTGTGGACGAAGCCCTCGCCTCCTTCGGGAGCAAGTCGACGGTGCGGAGCTTCTTTAAGGACGAGCAGACCCTGTGGGAGTTCCTCACGGGGAGGGGCCTGGGGCGTGCCCTCCTCCAGACCTACGCCACCAAGGGGGAGTTTTCTGTCCAGGTGGGGGCTTGTCACCTGATGACATAAGAGCGGTAAAATCTGGGTGCGGGCCCGACTCTGCATCAGGCGCCGCCCAGGACTCGGGGAGCGCGTAAATCAGCCGCTAATTTCAGCCTCGGCCGGGCTTGAAGTGCAGCCTCTGGGCAGCTTGCTAGCTCATTATGATGCAATTGTCATACTCTCAGGACACACTTGTCATACTCTCAGGACACACTTGTCATACTCTCAGGACACACTTGTCATACTC